>NC_035437.2:81975561-82270500 GCF_002127325.2 Helianthus annuus
GAGCCATTGGTTATAGAGAACTTGGTTTTAATATGGGAAACGTTTTTATTAAAACCAGACTATAACCAGAACAGTGCTCTCAACGATCCACAACGACGCTTCGCTCCACGTGCAAGACTCAACATCCTAGGTAATAAGGTTTTTGTTTATTGCCTACATACTAGAATTGCATAGAACTTTGCTCGTAGTATGCTTAGATTACCTTGCTCACTATTTGTTATTGCTTGAGAACACTCGTGTGCTTTCATTCTTCTGTCATCGCACTACTTGCGAACCATTCTCACTTACACTACTTTTACTATGAAGAACAATGGCTGGACGCATTAACATGACTCAAGCCCAGTTGACGGCTCTTATCAATGAACAAGTTGCTGCGGCACTTGCAGCTGCAAACGCAGGAGGTATACCCTGCAGTCGTAACTCATCCTAGGATCTTTAGATCCTACGTTCCTAAACCAACTTTTATGTTTAACCTCATTCTGTTCTTACACATTAGGTCAACACGTTCAGCAGCCTGTATGTACTTTCAAGAACTTCATGGACTGTCGTCCAAGCACATTCAGTGGCACCGAGGGGGCAGTGGGACTCCTCCATTGGTTTGAGAAGCTAGAGTCAGTATTTGAAATGTGTGAATGCCCTGAGGCTCGCAGGGTCAAGTACGCCACTGGTACTTTGGAAGGAATCGCGTTAACTTGGTGGAACGCGCAAGTACAGATCCTAGGCTTGGCAGCTGCTAACGCCACACCTTGGAATGATTTCAAGGAATTGATAAAAAGGGAATACTGCACACGGGAAGATATTCACAAGTTGGAAGATGAGTTCTACCATTTGAAAATGACTGGGTCAGAAATTGAAGCTTATACCAAGAGGTCAAACCAACTGGCCGTGCTGTGTCCAACTATGGTGGACCCTCCAATCAAGCGCATTGAGTTGTATATCAAGGGGTTAGCACCAGAAATTCAGAGCCATGTGACATCGGCTAATCTTGACAATATCCAGGCTATTCAACGCCTTGCTCATCGCCTCACCGATCAAGCAGTAGAACAGAACAAGCTGCCAAAACGCATCAGTGCTACCACTACTGCTGTCACTACTTTTGCTACTCCCAGTGACAACAAGAGAAAATGGGATGGGGATTCCAGCAGGGGATCAGTTTCTGTTCAGTCTCAAGCACAGCAGCGTAAGACAAATGACTATCAGAGTCCCAGTCAGCAATCTTCAGGCAATCAAGGGCAGGGTGGATATCGGGGAATTCACCCGCTATGTAATAAGTGCAACAGACACCACAGTGGATGGTGTCGCAAGGAACGTTGTCAGAGATGTCTCAAGTTAGGGCATGAAGCTAAAGACTGCAGGAGTTCGCGACATGCAAATCAGAATCAGCAACACCCACCACCAGCTCCACAGAACCAGCATCAGCAGCAGCAACAGCGGGGCAACAGGGGATGTTTTCAGTGTGGGGCTGAAAGTCATTTCAAGCGTGATTGCCCCCAGTTAAACCAGAACCAGAATCGCAACAACAACAACAATCAGGGAAATGGCAACAACAACAACAATGGTGGGAACAACAACGACAATGAAGCAAGGGGTCATGCATTTGTGTTGGGGCAGGGTGATGCCAGAAAAGATCCCAACGTAGTCATGGGTAAGTTTCTTCTTGATGACTTTTATGTTACAGTATTATTTGATTCGGGTGCGGATACAAGTTACGTGTCTTTGAAAGTTAGCCAAATGTTAAAACGTGCACCAACTCCCCTAAACACCAAACATGTCCTAGGGTTAGCTAATGGTAAAAGTCTAGAGGCCACACATATAGTTCAGGGTTGTAATCTTATCCTCGCTGGTCAGACTTTCTCCATCGACCTTATCCCTATAGTTCTGGGTAGTTTTGACATCGTCGTGGGTATGGATTGGTTATCCAAGCAGCAAGCAGAGATCATATGTAAAGAGAAAACCATTCGTATTCCCCGTTCTGGTCAAGAACCTCTCGAAGTTCAAGGCGACAAGAGTGGTGCTGTGGTTGGCATCATCTCCTTCTTGAAGGCTCCGAAATTTTTACGAAAGGGGCACACTGCCATTTTGGCACTAGTTACTGATGCATCAACGAAAGAGAAAAGAGTTGAGGATATCCCAGTTGTACGCGAGTTTCCTCAAGTGTTTCCTCACAAGATTTACCTGGTCTACCGCCTCATCACCAAGTCGAATTTCAAATCGAGCTCGCTCTAGGAGCAGCACCCATAGCTCGAGCACCGTATCGATTAGCTCCAATCGAACTGGAAGAACTGTCAAAGCAACTACAAGAGCTCTTGGATAAGGGCTTCATTCATCCAAGCTCTTCGCCTTGGGGAGCTCCAGTACTATTTGTGAAGAAGAAGGATGGCACCTTCAGGATGTGCATAGACTATCGCGAACTGAACAAGGTCACAGTGAAGAACCGCTACCCTCTTCCTCGTATCGACGACTTATTCGACCTGTTGCAAGGGTCGAGCTACTACTCCAAGATTGACCTGAGGTCAGGGTACCATCAGCTGAGAGTCCGGGATGAGGACGTCTCCAAGACAGCATTCAGAACTCGCTACAGTCACTACGAGTTTCTAGTCATGCCATTCGGGCTTACGAACACGCCTGCAGTTTTCATGGATCTAATGAACAGGGTGTGCAAACCCTATCTAGACAAGTTCGTCATTGTCTTCATCGACGACATTCTGATTTACTCCAAGAGTCAGGAGGAACACGAGCAGCACTTACGTCTTATCTTGGAACTTCTTCGAAAGGAACAACTGTACGCCAAGTTTTCAAAATGTGACTTCTGGCTTCGCGAAGTCCACTTTCTAGGCCATGTGGTGAACAAGGATGGGATTCATGTTGATCCATCCAAGGTAGATTCGATACGGAACGGGCCTGCACCGCGTACACCAACGGAAATACGCCAATTCTTGGGTTTGGCGGGGTATTACAGACGATTCATAAAGGACTTCTCAAAGATCGCACAGCCGCTTACTATGTTGACACAGAAAGGTGTTTCCTATCGTTGGGGTAATACATAAGAAACGACTTTCCAGTACCTGAAGGATAGACTATGCAGCGCACCTATTCTCTCATTGCCAGAGGGCACGGATGATTTTGTGGTCTATTGTGACGCATCGATACAGGGGCTTGGTTGTGTATTGATGCAGCGGGATAAAGTTATTGCCTACGTTTCGCGGCAACTCAAAGTTCATGAACGAAACTACACGATGCACGATTTAGAGCTGGGAGCTGTTGTTTTCGCGCTCAAGAAATGGCGACACTACCTGTACGGTACCAAGTGCACAATTTACACCGATCATAGGAGTCTTGAGCATATTTTCAAGCAAAAGGATTTGAACATGCGTCAACGAAGGTGGGTCGAACTTCTGAACGATTACGAATGCGCCATCAAGTACCATCCAGGCGAAGCCAATGTTGTGGCTGATGCCCTCAGTCGGAAAGATACTACACCTAGGCGTGTACGAGCTTTGCAACTCACCATTTAGTCCAGTCTTCCTGCACAGATACGAACTGCTCAGATAGAAGCATTGAAACCCGAAAATGTCAAGGCTGAAGCCCTACGCGGCTCAAGGCAACGAATGGAGCTGAAGGAAGACGGCGCCTACTATGTAACGGGGCGTATTTGGGTCCCACTTTATGGCAGTTTACGAGAGCTTGTGATGGATGAAGCACACAAGTCTCGCTACTCGGTACATCCAGGGTTGGATAAAATGTACCACGATCTCAAAACAACATACTGGTGGCCTGGCATGAAAGCTCACATCGCGACTTACGTCGGCAAGTGTTTGACATGTGCAAAAGTCAAAGTGGAGTATCAGAAACCAGCGGGCCTGCTTCAGCAACCCAAGATACCGCAATGGAAATGGGAAGAAATTTCCATGGATTTTGTTACAGGCCTACCCAGATCCCAGCGTGGGAATGATACTATATGGGTGATCGTGGATCGACTCACCAAGTCTGCACACTTCCTGGCTATTAAGGAAACGGATAAGTTCTCCACTCTCGCAGACGTTTATCTTAAAGAAGTTGTTTCGAGGCACGGGGTGCCCACCTCCATCATTTCGGATCGGGATGCACGATTCACGTCAGAGCTATGGCAAGCGATGCACAAATCTTTTGGCTCACGATTAGACATGAGCACAGCATATCATCCTCAGACGGATGGGCAGTCTGAGCGCACGATCCAGACTCTCGAAGACATGCTTCGGGCATGCGTTATCGACTTCGGCAACAGCTGGGAAAAGCATCTCCCTTTGGTGGAGTTCTCATACAATAACAGTTATCACACCAGCATACAAGCCGCTCCATTCGAGGCATTATACGGGCGTAAATGCCGGTCACCTCTCTGTTGGGCAGAGGTGGGGGATAGTCAGATCACGGGTCCAGAGATTGTAGTGGACGCCACGGAAAAGATTGCACAAATACGACAACGTATGGCGGCAGCTCGCGACTGTCAGAAAAGCTACGCGGATAAGCGTAGGAAGCCATTGGAATTTCAGGTCTGGGACCGGGTTTTACTCAAAGTCTCACCCTGGAAGGGTGTGGTTCGCTTTGGCAAACTCAATCCGCGGTATGTCGGACCGTTGGAAATCGCAAAAAGAATAGGCAAAGTGGCCTACAGACTAAACTTACCAGCGGAACTCGGTGCAGTTCACAATGTTTTTCACGTGTCGAATCTGAAGAAGTGCCTGGTAGATGAGACCCTCATAGGTCCTTTTAAGGAACTTACTATCAACGAGCGGTTGCAGTTCGTCGAGGAACCAGTTGAAATCACGGACCGGGATGTTAAGGTCCTCAAGAACACTAGAATACCTCTTGTTCGGGTTCGTTGGAACTCCCGTCGTGGCCCAGAGTATACCTGGGAACGTGAAGATCAAATGAAACTCAAGTATCCCCAGCTATTCGAAAACCGTGCAACCACTACTGAGGCTGAAGCTACTACTGCAGAATTTCGGGACAAAATTCCAAATCAATGGGGGGATGATGTGACACCCCAGGAAAACCAGTGAACGATATAACTAACCTAGCTTCCTCAGTAACCGCATGCTAAATTTCGGGACGAAATTTCTTTCAAGTTGGGGATAATGTGACAACTCGAGTTTCCAAGATTCTATTTTCACATTTATTGCACGTTCTTGTTTGTTTGTTTAGTTGTTTATTTGCAAAATTGGTTTACTATGAAACTGTATATGTTTTGATACAATAAAGTGTATTATGTTTGTGCATGGTTATGTGTTAAGTGTTGTCAAATGTAGGAACTTGGTGGTGAAACTGTGAAATTGTTTGAGATGGTGTACTATTGTAAAATATGATACTTAGGGATGTATGGAGTAATTAGTGAAACTCTAATCATTCTTAACCCTAATCATTCACTAATCACTACACAAAAACCAAAACACGTACTTTCACTTTCTCTGAGTTTCTCTGGCAATCAATCATCATCATCATTGGCACAAGTTCTTCATCACTCTTGATTCCACACTTTCTCGAGAATCAATCCAAGGTAATTGTTTATTGATTGCTTGATTATTATCAATTCTTGATTCTTGTGATTCTTGTTAAAACCCTAGTTCTTCATATGATACTCTCTGTGATTATTGAGTGGATTCTGATTATGGTGATAATGATGTTGAATAGTCGTTTAATTGATTGCCTGATGATTAAGAATACATGATTGATTTGATAATTGGATTGCTGCTAGATTGATGCAATGTAATTAGGGTTTCTTCGTCGTGATAGCGTGAAAATGTAACTGATGTTCTTGTGGTTGATGTTCTGCTCGATGATTGATTTTACTTGTAGTCTGAGTTTCATTATGCTTGCCTGAGTTTCCTGTTTAATTGATAAAGGTCCGAATTCTTTAACACACATGGATGTCCGAGTTTTTTTATAGAGATCATGTCCGACTTTTTGTTAAGTTGTGAAGTCCGACTTTTATATGATATTTATATCCGACCCTTTTAGATGAAGCATGAAGTCCGACCTTTTAAAGGGATGGGGGAGGTCCGACTTTTACAAGGACCCAAGGGTCCGATTTTTATTATATAACATAATGAGGTCCGAGTTTGTGGATGGTCACATGTCCGAGTTCATGAGGGACTCTAGTCCGACTTTTGATTAATGTGATGATGTCCGAGTTTTAACCCCACCCCCCCTTGTCCGACTTTTATGAAGGGGAAACCCCCCCCCCCACTTGTCCAAGTTTTGTTGTAGCATAGGATGGTCCGACCTGTAACCCTAATAGTTCTGATTTACTCTGTCGTATGATGTATTATTTGATGAACGTGAAATAGTTGTTATGTGCTACATGGCGATGATTGCTTAAACACTTCGTGACTTATACGACATGCAACTGATTTAATATACATGCATACTATAGGATGTGATTGATTATTCGTGAGCACATAGTTAGCATACCGAGCAAACCAATGTGAGTTCACACAGCCAAGGCATGGGGTTCCCAGGGTGGGAATGGGATTTGATTATTTACTTGTACTTACCTGGATAATGGAAATTAGTGATATGATCCTCGGGTGAGGAAGGTTATTGATAAGATACTGCTAGACTAGTGATACTAATAGAACTGATCTTCACATACACGCCGGGGTTGGCTGCGATAATATGACTAATCTTCGCACACATGCCTAGGAAGGTTGCGAACTATACACAAAACTTCGCGCAGGTGCCGGTTGGCCGCGATACAAATATACCTAGTCTAGAATACTTGAGAACTTTCCCTAATTTTCGCATACATGCCTAGAGGGCTGCGATATGAACTAATACGATACATGACTTAATGAACGAACACAAGGCTTACTATACTATTACAATTACTGAACTATAAACTGTGAACTCGCTCAACTAGTTGTTGACTCTCTGCTGCATGCCTTGCAGGTCGTTAGATACATGGAGCTTGCACAGGGAGGAGCTGGTCGTTGTGGGCTTGGATCGTGATTGTTTGTTAAACACTTTATGACATTACATACTTATTTATGTTGGGTTTTATTTATACGCTTCCGCTAAACAGTGATAACATACTTATATTTTGGAACACCTTTCATATTGGTGGTTGAATGGCATTTACTTTTATATATTAATTACATGTTCAATATGATTGGTGGCTTGATCCTGGTCATGTCACGCCTCCAAGCGGTGGTACTCCGCGTGTGGATTTTGGGGGTGTGACAGATTGGTATCAGAGCCATTGGTTATAGAGAACTTGGTTTTAATATGGGAAACGTTTTTATTAAAACCAGACTATAACCAGAACAGTGCTCTCAACGATCCACAACGACGCTTCGCTCCACGTGCAAGACTCAACATCCTAGGTAATAAGGTTTATGTTTATTGCCTACATGCTAGAATTGCATAGAACTTTGCTCATAGTATGCTTAGATTACCTTGCTCACTATTTGTTATTGCTTGAGAACACTCGTGTGCTTACACTCTTCTGTCATCGCACTACTTGCGAACCATTCTCACTTACACTACTTTTACAATGAAGAACAATGGCTGGACGCATTAACATGACTCAAGCCCAGTTGACGGCTCTTATCAATGAACAAGTTGCTGCGGCACTTGCAGCTGCAAACGCAGGAGGTATACCCTGCAGTCGTAACTCATCCTAGGATCTTTAGATCCTACGTTCCTAAACCAACTCTTATGTTTAACCTCATTCTGTTCTTACACATTAGGTCAACACGTTCAGCAGCCTGTATGTACTTTCAAGAACTTCATGGACTGTCGTCCAAGCACATTCAGTGGCACCGAGGGGGCAGTGGGACTCCTCCATTGGTTTGAGAAGCTAAAGTCAGTATTTGAAATGTGTGAATGCCCTGAGGCTCGCAAGGTCAAGTACGCCACTGGTACTTTGGAAGGAATCGCGTTAACTTGGTGGAACACGCAAGTACAGATCCTAGGCTTGGCAGCTGCTAACGCCACACCTTGGAATGATTTCAAGGAATTGATAAAAAGGGAATACTGCACACGGGAAGATATTCACAAGTTGGAAGATGAGTTCTACCATTTGAAAATGACTGGGTCAGAAATTGAAGCTTATACCAAGAGGTCAAACGAACTGGCCGTGCTGTGTCCAACTATGGTGGACCCTCCAATCAAGCGTATTGAGTTGTATCTCAAGGGGTTAGCGCCAGAAATTCAGAGCCATGTGACATCGGCTAATCTTGACAATATCCAGGCTATTCAACGCCTTGCTCATCGCCTCACCGATCAAGCAGTAGAACAGAACAAGCTGCCAAAACGCATCAGTGCTACCACTACTGTTGTCACTACTTCTGCTACTCCCAGTGACAACAAGAGAAAATGGGATGGGGATTCCAGCAGGGGATCAGTTTCTGTTCAGTCTCAAGCACAGCAGCGTAAGACAAATGACTATCAGAGTCCCAGTCAGCATTCTTCAGGCAATCAAGGGCAGGGTGGATATCGGGGAATTCACCCGCTATGTAATAAGTGCAACAGACACCACAGTGGACGGTGTCGCAAGGAACGTTGTCAGAGATGTCTCAAGTTAGGGCATGAAGCTAAAGACTGCAGGAGTTCGCGACATGCAAATCAGAATCAGCAACACCCACCACCAGCTCCACAGAACCAGCATCAGCAGCAGCAACAGCGGGGCAACAGGGGATGTTTTCAGTGTGGGGCTGAAGGTCATTTCAAGCATGATTACCCCCAGTTAAACCAGAACCAGAATCGCAACAACAACAACAATCAAGGAAATGTCAACAACAACAACAATGGTGGGAACAACAACGGCAATGAAGCAAGGGGTCGTGCATTTGTGTTGGGGCAGGGTGATGCCAGAAATGATCCCAACGTAGTCATGGGTAAGTTTCTTCTTGATGACTTTTATGTTACAGTATTATTTGATTCGGGTGTGGATACAAGTTACGTGTCTTTGAAAGTTAGCCAAATGTTAAAACGTGCACCAACTCCCCTAAACACCAAACATGTCGTAGAGTTAGCTAATGGTAAAAGTCTAGAGGCCACACATATAGTTCAGGGTTGTAATCTTATCCTCGCTGGTCAGACTTTCTCCATCGACCTTATCCCTATAGTTCTGGGTAGTTTTGACATCGTCGTGGGTATGGATTGGTTATCCAAGCAGCAAGCAGAGATCCTATGTAAAGAGAAAATCATTCGTATTCCCCGTTCTGGTCAAGAACCTCTCGAAGTTCAAGGCGACAAGAGTGGTGTTGTGGTTGGCATCATCTCCTTCTTGAAGGCTCCGAAATTTTTACGAAAGGGGCACACTGCCATTTTGGCACTAGTTACTGATGCATCAACGAAAGAGAAAAGAGTTGAGGATATCCCAGTTGTACGCGAGTTTCCTCAAGTGTTTCTTGAAGATTTACCTGGTCTACCGCCTCATCACCAAGTCGAATTTCAAATCGAGCTCGCTCTAGGAGCAACACCCATAGCTCGAGCACCGTATCGATTAGCTCCAACCGAACTGGAAGAACTGTCAAAGCAACTACAAGAGCTCTTGGATAAGGGCTTCATTCGTCCAAGCTCTTCGCCTTGGGGAGCTCCAGTACTATTTGTGAAGAAGAAGGATGGCACCTTCAGGATGTGCATAGACTATCGCGAACTGAACAAGGTCACAGTGAAGAACCGCTACCCTCTTCCTCGTATCGACGACTTATTCGACCAGTTGCAAGGGTCGAGCTACTACTCCAAGATTGACCTGAGGTCAGGGTACCATCAGCTGAGAGTCCGGGATGAGGACATCTCCAAGACAGCATTCAGAACTCGCTACGGTCACTACGAGTTTCTAGTCATGCCATTCGGGCTTACGAATGCGCCTGCAGTTTTCATGGATCTAATGAACAGGGTGTGCAAACCCTATCTAGACAAGTTCGTCATTGTCTTCATCGACGACATTCTGATCTACTCCAAGAGTCAGGAGGAACGCGAGCAGCACTTACGTCTTATCTTGGAACTTCTTCAAAAGGAACAACTGTACGCCAAGTTTTCAAAATGTGACTTCTGGCTTCGCGAAGTCCACTTTCTAGGCCATGTGGTGAACAAGGATGGGATTCATGTTGATCCATCCAAGGTAGATTCGATACGGAACTGGCCTGCACCGCGTACACCAACGGAAATACGCCAATTCTTGGGTTTGGCGGGGTATTACAGACGATTCATAAAGGACTTCTCAAAGATCGCACAGCCTCTTACTATGTTGACACAGAAAGGTGTTTCCTATCGTTGGGGTAATACACAAGAAACGGCTTTCCAGTACCTGAAGGATAGACTATGCAGCGCACCTATTCTCTCATTGCTAGAGGGCACGGATGATTTTGTGGTCTATTGTGACGCATCGATACAGGGGCTTAGTTGTGTATTGATGCAGCGGGATAAAGTTATTGCCTACGCATCGCGGCAACTCAAAGTTCATGAACGAAACTAAACGACGCACGATTTAGAGCTGGGAGCTGTTGTTTTCGCGCTCAAGATATGGCGACACTACCTGTACGGTACCAAGTGCACAATTTACACCGATCACAGGAGTCTCGAGCATATTTTCAAGCAAAAGGATTTGAACATGCATCAACGAAGGTGGGTCGAACTTCTGAACGATTACGAATGCGCCATCAAGTACCATCCAGGCGAAGCCAATGTTGTGGCTGATGCCCTCAGTCGGAAAGATACTACACCTAGGCGTGTACGAGCTTTGCAACTCACCATTTAGTCCAGTCTTCCTGCACAGATACGAACTGCTCAGATAGAAGCATTGAAACCCGAAAATGTCAAGGCTGAAGCCCTACGCGGCTCAAGGCAACGAATGGAGCTGAAGGAAGACGGCGCCTACTATGTAACGGGGCATATTTGGGTCCCACTTTATGGCAGTTTATGAGAGCTTGTGATGGATGAAGCACACAAGTCTCGCTACTCGGTACATCCAGGGTCGGATAAAATGTACCACGATCTCAAAACAACATACTGGTGGCCTGGCATGAAAGCTCACATCGCGACTTACGTCGGCAAGTGTTTGACATGTGCAAAAGTCAAAGTGGCGTATCAGAAACCAGCGGGCCTGCTTCAGCAACCCAAGATACCGCAATGGAAATGGGAAGAAATTTCCATGGATTTTGTTATAGGCCTACCCAGATCCCAGCGTGGGAATGATACTATATGGGTGATCGTGGATCGACTCACCAAGTCTGCACACTTCCTGGCTATTAAGGAAACGGATAAGTTCTCCACTCTCGCAGACGTTTATCTTAAAGAAGTTGTTTCGAGGCACGGGGTGCCCACCTCCATCATTTCGGATCAGGATGCACGATTCACGTCAGAGCTATGGCAAGCGATGCACAAATCTTTTGGCTCACGATTAGACATGAGCACAGCATATCATCCTCAGACGGATGGGCAGTCTGAGCGCACGATCCAGACTCTCGAAGACATGCTTCGGGCATGCGTTATCGACTTCGGCAACAGATGGGAAAAGCATCTCCCTTTGGTGGAGTTCTCATACAATAACAGTTATCACACCAGCATACAAGCCGCTCCATTCGAGGCATTGTACGGGCGTAAATGCCGGTCACCTCTCTGTTGGGCAGAGGTGGGGGATAGTCAGATCACGGGTCCAGAGATTGTAGTGGACGCCACGGAAAAGATTGCACAAATACGACAACATATGGCGGTAGCTCGTCACCGTCAGAAAAGCTACGCGGATAAGCATAGGAAGCCATTGGAATTTCAGGTCGGGGACCGGGTTTTACTCAAAGTCTCACCCTAGAAGGGTGTGGTTCGCTTTGGCAAACAGGGCAAACTCAATCCGCGGTATGTCGGACCGTTCGAAATCACAGAAAGAATAGGCAAAGTGGCCTACAGACTAAACTTACCAGCGGAACTCAGTGCAGTTCACAATGTTTTTCACGTGTCGAATCTGAAGAAGTGCCTGGCAGATGAGACCCTCATAGTTCCTTTTAAGGAACTCACTATCGACGAGCAGTTGCAGTTCGTCGAGGAACCAGTTGAAATCACGGACCGGGATGTCAAGGTCCTCAAGAACACTAGAATACCTCTTGTTCGGGTTCGTTGGAACTCCCGTCGTGGCCCAGAGTATACCTGGGAACGTGAAGATCAAATGAAACTCAAGTATCCCCAGTTCTTCGAAAACCGTGCAACCACTACTGAGGCTGAAGCTACTACTTCAGAATTTCGGGACGAAATTCCAAATCAACGGGGGGATGATGTGACACCCCAGGAAAACCAGTGAACGATATAACTTACCTAGCTTCCTCAGTAACCGCATGCTAAATTTCGGGACGAAATTTCTTTCAAGTTGGGGATAATGTGACAACTCGAGTTTCCAAGATTCCATTTTCACATTTATTGCACGTTCTTGTTTGTTTGTTTAGTTGTTTATTTGCACAATTGGTTTACTATGAAACTGTATATGTTTTGATATAATAAAGTGTATTATGTTTGTGCATTGTTATGTGTTAAGTGTTGTCACATGTAGGAACTTGGTGGTGAAACTGTGAAATTGTTTGAGATGGTGTACTATTGTAAAATATGATACTTAGGGATGTATGGAGTAATTAGTGAAACTCTAATCATTCTTAACCCTAATCATTCACTAATCACTACACAAAAACCAAAACACAGACTTTCACTTTCTCTGAGTTTCTCTGGCAATCAATCATCATCATCATTGGCACAAGTTCTTCATCACTCTTGATTCCACACTTTCTCGAGAATCAATCCAAGGTAATTGTTTATTGATTGCTTGATTATTATCAATTCTTGATTCTTGTGATTCTTGTTAAAACCCTAGTTCTTCATATGATATTCTCTGTGATTATTGAGTGGATTCTGATTATGGTGATAATGATGTTGAATAGTCGTTTAATCAATTGCCTGATGTTTAAGAATACATGATTGATTTGATAATTGGATTGCTGCTAGATTGATGCAATGTAATTAGGGTTTCATCGTCGTGATAGCGTGAAAACGTAACTGATGTTCTTGTGGTTGATGTTCTGCTCGATGATTGATTTTACTTGTAGTCTGAGTTTCATTATGCTTGTCTGAGTTTCCTGTTTAATTGATAAAGGTCCGAATTCTTTAACACACATGGATGTCCGAGTTTTGTTATAGAGATCATGTCCGACTTTTTGTTAAGTTGTGAAGTCCGACTTTTATATGAAATTTATATCCGACCCTTTTAGATGAAGCATGAAGTCCGACCTTTTAAAGGGATGGGGGAGGTCCGACTTTTACAAGGACCCAAGGGTCCGATTTTTATTATATAACATAATGAGGTCCGAGTTTGTGGATGGTCACATGTCCGAGTTCATGAGGGACTCTAGTCCGACTTTTGATTAATGTGATGATGTCCGAGTTTTAGCCCCACCCCCCCTTTGTCCGACTTTTATGAAGGGGAAACCCCCCCCCCCACTTGTACAAGTTTTGTTGTAGCATAGGATGGTCCGACCTTTCATGATTATACATGTCCGAGCTTTTGCTTGTGATAAGTGTTGGCCCGAGTTTCGTTATCTGTTAAGTGATTAACCCTGTTAACTGTTAAGTGCTTAACTGTGAGTTCTGTTCTGTATGTCAGGTATGTGGTATGTAATTGAGTTGTGTTAACCGTGTATGTAAGCTCAGTGTGTACGGTAACCCTAATAGTTCTGATTTACTCTGTCGTATGATGTATTATTTGATGAACGTGAAATAGTTGTTATGTGCTACATGGCGATGATTGCTTAAACACTTCGTGACTTAAACGACATGCAACTGATTTAATATACATGCATATTATAGGACGTGATTAATTATTCGTGAGCACATAGTTAGCATACCGAGCAAACCAAGGTGAGTTCACACAGCCAAGGCATGGGGTTCCCAGGGTGGGAATGGGATTTGATTATTTACTTGTACTTACCTGGATAATGGAAATTAGTGATATGATCCTCGGGTGAGGAAGGTTATTGATAAGATACTACTAGACTAGTGATACTAATAGAACTGATCTTCGCATACACGCCGGGGTTAGCTGGGATAATATGAATAATCTTCGCACACATGCCTAGGTAGGCTGCGAACTAATCCAACCCAACACGTCTCCTTTGAATGACCTGTCTTCCAGCAAGATTCGCACTTTCTGAGTCGGCACGGGCCGGGATGATGGAACTGACATATACCACACTTGGGCAGAGTGCCCATGTATCCTCTTCCTCTGTTTTCGGTACCAGTTCCGGCCCTGGCTGGTGCACTTCCTTCTTCCCTCTTGCTAACACTGCTGGTGCCCTTTTTGAAATTTGAGAACTTCCTCTTGTTCTCACTTGGCGATGATTCAACATGTGTTTCCTTCTTTTTCGGTTCAGAGATTGAAAATTTGTCCAATCTGATGGCTTCCTCTGTAAGTGCCACACTGAGATCAATGGCTTCGGTAATCGTTGGGGGTTTGGACCTCGTTACCATGCTCATGATTTGGGGTGCCAATCCCCAGATGAAACGCACAATGCGTTTAATCTCAGGCTCAACCATATACGGCACAACGCGTGACAAGTCATGAAACCTTTGCACATATTCAGCAATCTTTGGGCCGTCCATTTTGAGGTGCCAGAACTCGGTTTCCAGTTTCTGTATCTCGGCCCGAGAAGAGTATTTCTTCCTCATGAGCTCCTTCAGCTCAGTCCACGTCATAGCATACGCCGCTGCTTCCCCCAGGGTCTGTACTTGAAGGTTCCACCAAGATAGGGCACCGTCAAGAAAGAGCCCTGAGATGTACGTAACTTGGTGCTCGAGAGCACACTTGCTCATCCTTATGACAGAATCCGTCTTCTCCGTCCACCTAACGAAAGCAACAGCACCCCTAGTGCCGTCGTAGTTCAAGGGTTTACAATCCAGGAATTGCTTGTAGGTACAACCGTTGGGAGGGTTGTTGTTGCTGTTCGTAGTTCAAGGGTTTACAATCCAGGAATTGCTTGAGAAGCAGCATACTGCGCAATAGCGGCAGCGATGATTCCTTGTAGTTCTGCCTGGTTAGTCGGCATGCGTCCGTCACGTCGAGGAGGCATTTCCTAGAGGATGTTCCATATTGGTCAGGTCATAGTAAGTATAATAATCATACGTATATATAGTAACATTCATCATCCACATAACATCTCATGTCATAACCATAACAAATGGTCAACAATGCATGAAATTAAAAGACTTGCGATTAATGTTTCATAAACAAACCATCAATAGAGTTTCACAATTTTACCATGTGCCAAAATATATGTCTGAGTACAATAACAAATAAACCAAGAATCAAAATCATGGTCTTCAAAAAAAAAGTCTTCGTAATCATGGCTCTAGCACTGTCTTCCCACTAAGAGTAGCCGGTCTGAAATCTCTGTTGCCGAGTATATCCCTAAGCTGACGGTGGAGGAGGAGGTGGAAAATTAGAGAAAATCAATCGGCGCAACTGCACCAAGTCCTCCTCAAGTGCGTAGGCAAAACGTAACACGAAAGCAAACTGTCGATCGAGAGGGAGGAAATGAACGTCTGAATCCTGAAATGAGGGAAAAGAAGTGTGCGATGCCGAAAACTGGGTCTGACAGGGACATTGAGGATGTGGAGTCCTCTCCAACCGCTGGACACACTGCCTCAAGGCGTCCCGCCGTAACTGCAGCGATGTGAGCGTGTCCTCCACAGAGAATCCGTCATAAAATGGATGATAAGTGTCAGATACTGGCATGACCTGGGGTGCTGACCATAGGGATGGTTCACCCATCGGGGCTGAAACCGGAGGGTAAATACAGATTGTGAAGTAACATGGGGTAACTGGGTCTCGAAAGGTGCATAAAGTGACACTGGTGGAACAAAATCTGAATAAGGGACCTGCGGTAAGAACTGGCTAACCTCTGGCATGAATGGGGTGTGCCCGAAAAGCTGGCTCGACGATCCCTCCCCAGGTTGGGGCGGAGGAATGTCCTGAAGGAAAGTGATAGGAAGGTCAGTGCGGTGAGTATCGGATGTGGATGGAGGAAACAAGGGAGCATCAAATGGTACAGCGATAGGTGCGGGAGGGGGAGTGACTGGGACTACGTACGAAGGGTAGTCATCCTCCTCGATCCACCCATTGCTGGAGTTAGCGTACCTCGGGTCCATGTGGGTAGCAAATGGTGCAAGATCATCAAAAATCGCCATGGGATCAGGTATCGGTGCTAAATCGGGGATCTCAACAGCTGGTGGTGCAACAACGGGTGCATCAGTAAAAGGAACAAGGTCAATGTCAGGAACAGGCTTGGAAATGACTGGAGCGGGCTGATAATCAGCAAGCATGGTAGGAATCGGATCATCTGGATGAGCAGGAGCCTCAGCAGGCTGCTCCATCTCCATCTCTTCATCAGCGTCCATGCGAGGAAAGTAACCGAATCCCAACGGTGGGATATGAGAAGCTATCGACTCAAAGGAATCAGAAGCGGACGAATCGGACTGAACCTCCATACCAGGAAGCTCGACCATGGGAACAACAGGATCAGCATCTGGGATATCAACAGGTGGAACACCGTCCTCCACCGGGGCCCCACCATCCTGGTCTCCCTCCGGGGGACCCTCGATGAGCAGGTCGATGTCACGATCGGGTAATGCATCGATAGGTTGTTCCTCAAAAGGAACTGCAGCGAAGGGGAGAGGGGCAGGGATGGGAACAAGCGGTAGGTCCTCTCCAGGTGGGCCGTCAGCTAAAGGTACATCATCTCCGAAGTCTGGTAGGGCAAAAGGCTGAAAGTCATCTTCATCAGTGCTCGTGTAGTCCGAGGTGTAAACTCCCGAATCGGTAGCCATCTCGTCGTCAGAGGTAAAAGTCCTCGGGTCACTCGCATCGGATACTCCGCTACCGGATGATGCCATGGTGTCTGTAACACAACCACAACATATGCACACAAATAAGGTAAGCATGTAAACAAATAATAATGAAGTCATGTATGCATCCTAGTCTTCCCAGACTATCCCACCCAATCTCTAAGACTGAATTCCCTAGTCTCTCAGACTAACTCCCTGGCCTCTAAGACCAACCTCCCAGTCTCTAAGACTCGAATTTTCCCCAGCCTCTAAGGCTAAACATCCCCAATCTCTAAGATTGAATCCCTCAGTCTCTAACACTGAACTCCCTCAGTCTCTAAGACTGATACGAAAATTTTGAAGAAATGTATTTGTGACCTTTTGTTTGTAAAAATGTTTGTGCCCTGGATCTGGACTTTTAGTGTATGCAAATGTAAAAACGTTTGAAAACTTTTGTTTGTAAAAATGTAAAAACTTTTAGACTCGAGAAGGAATCCTAGTTCGCTATGATCGAGGCTCTGATACCAAGTTGTCACACCCTGGCTTTTGCGGAAGCGTGGGTTTAGTTTGGTGTGACTTCTCAATACCATAGCAACAGTCACAACATGCTATATGATAAAAATTACTTGATGTTCATCCATTAAAATGATTAAAAATACATAACATATTGTCTTGAAACAAAAACATCAACCACACGATACGTTTACAAAACATGACTTGTTTAAAAATGAGTTCATAAGACTCGACGAAAAGCTCCCAACGACACAAGGACTTGAGACATGCAACTCGTCCAGGAAAGAGTTACACTTCCCAAACCTACGACTCCGGATGACATCCTTATTTAGTACGCAGCTGATCATGCATCACTTGCCAGATCCAACTTAATTCCCTGAAATACATGTAGTTTTAAAAAGTCAACAAAAAGTTAAGCGAGTTCATGAGGAAGTCTTGTGTATATAAAACCGTTTAGTATGTCTGTAAGTAAAATTTGCCCCTGGTATGTAGCAATAAGGAAAAAGAGATCACCAATGGGTTGCAAAGCCACCGGTATGTGTGAAAAGGTGCAGGGAAACTCAAACCTAGCAAATTTGTTACCGGGCTTCCGGCTGGAAGACACAGTCACCACTATGGGCCGCCCCGGCCTCACGGGTGTGGGCTCGCTACACCCAAATAGATCTATCACTCTTGTGTCCCTTGGTCCTATAACGAGGATTAATGGCCTCAAGTGTTGTGCCCACCCTTCACATGATCTAGTAGTGTAAAACCCTCCCTAAGCTAACCATACCATGTATATAAAAGTCTGAAATAATTTGTAAACATGTATTCCACCCCCGAAGTATAAAACCGAAAACAGTAAAGGAATAGGGGGTCATGAACTCACCGTAGTGCGTCTTGACTCGAACTTAAACTCCTTCCGCTACACGACAACCTACAACGTACTAATGTCTATTAGACGAACGGGCCGTGCCTTGGCTTAGAGTTTAGTGTTTTGATTTATGTTACTTTGGTATTATTTTGTTAAAACAATAATAATTATTTTAACTTAAATAGCGTTCTTAGAAAAATAGTTAGACAGCTATTTCGTATCTATTTTCTCGAATATTTTACTAAGTGTTCGGGCTTTCGGAAAATTTCGGCAGAGTCTCCTCTGTAAATAGAGGTGTCCATGCTTAAATAGCATATCATTTTCTTTTATATATATCCAATAGTTCATTTTCAATAATCAAACCGACATATCGACAAACAAAACGTTACATACTTCATTTCAGCTTTATTACTCGAAACCGGACTGTTTTCGAGGATTTTTATAAAATAGTTAACCTTTTCTAAAAATTA
This sequence comes from Helianthus annuus, assembly GCF_002127325.2. Classification (NCBI taxonomy): domain Eukaryota; kingdom Viridiplantae; phylum Streptophyta; class Magnoliopsida; order Asterales; family Asteraceae; genus Helianthus; species Helianthus annuus. The sequence continues at coordinate 81,994,234 of NC_035437.2, forward strand.
CCAAATTTTTACAGAATGTCACATATGTTCCAAAGTTTATTGTGTAACAATATCAAAGTCCAATTCGTTACCCATATTTTATAGAAAATCATTTTCTCGACTGCAATCAGATTTGTTACCTTCTGATCGCAGTTTACGGAAATATTCACTAAAAATCAACCGTAAGTCCGTTTGACGAAATTCCAGTTGGAGGGTCGTCCTGACAACGGTGTCCATCTACTGTAAAAATTCCATGAGTTGATTTTACTCAGGTTTTAAGTTGTGACTCCGAAAATAACCCACTTTTTCTGCAGTAAAAATGCAGCTTGAGCTGCTGTCCAAAAATAACCTTTTAAAAATAGTAAACGGTCTCGAAAAATTATGATTACAGTGCCATTTGTTTAGTTATTCCAAAATACTCATTTTAGGCTTTAGAAATTCCGTTTTTTGTTTTAAAATGATCCCGTTACAGCCTGTTGAAGTTGGCTGGAAATCCAACTCAGCAAGCTGTTTAAGCTTTTGTGTGTGATGAACATTCAACAATCGAACAAGAATCGAAGTGAGACAAGAGTATGAATGCACTTACTACTAGCACAAGGCTAGGGTTGTAATCTTAGGATGAGATGATAAGGAATGATGGTGAGAAAAGCTTGAACAAGGCTTCTTGAGAGCACTTCCTCTTGCACCTCTATGGATCAATCTTGGAGCTTGGAATGGGGTTTGTTAGTGAAAGAGATGAAGATGGTGAAGGAAGGTGATGATGAAAATCAGTTGTGGTGAGGGGGGGGGGTATGAGCCGAATTTAGAGGGAGGAGAGAGAGGATTAAGTGCTAGCTTTGATGTAATGATGATCATTATCTTGGAAATGTGCATTACTAGCTTATAGAGAAATTATGACAAGAATTTGGCCAATGAAATCAAGATTTTCTTTACAAAAGATTTAAACAAAATATTCTTTAATGATTAGGGCAGATTTTCGGTTATAGGGGGGGGGCAAAGTGTAAATTTTTGTTAATTAGTAGGTAATTATAAAAGGGTTAAGGGTATTTACAAGTATAGTGGGTGTATGTCATGTTTACATGGTGCATGGGGATTTTTGTGACCATGATTAATTTAAAATAATAAAATAATATTTCTAACAATATTTTCATGTCTCGGGTAATGTCTGGTTGGTTGGTTTCGCAGCGTTCCGTTAAAGCGTTTAATTGTCCCGTAAGGCGTCTTTTGTGCATCTTTTCATAGCGAAATTAATTCCATCACTTAGGAAAGTGTCCAGGACCATTTAGTCAATACTCTGTATAATATGAGTGTGTCAAGAACTGAATTGTTACTAAAAATGCGGAATTCTGTAATTAAATTGCGTTTTAGGCACTTTCCGGCACTCAAACTATCACCTAGTGACATAGTCTTATGGTCCTCACCTCCCTACACTCCATACTGGTGTAGTGTTCTATCCCTGGTCCATACTGGCCTAAAATAGTATTTGTCTAAGTGCTGGCATTGTCAGCATGTGTCTGAGTTATCCGCTTACTGTGCTAACTGTGCTTTGTGCATCAGGTTTGTCACTAAGAGTCTGTATGAAATAATTGGAGTGACTGTATGTAAAGAATGCACATGTATGTATATAACATGAATCAGTAAGCAGTTTAAAGTGTCAGATGTAGTCAAGCACAGTCATTAAGCACATAATTAGGGTTAATTAATTTGTACAGTACCTGTAATTTTGCGGGTTGTCACATTCTCCCCCTGTTAAGAAAATTTCGTCCCGAAATTTTTTGTCCTACTCCTAGTTGCAGGGGTCTTGGGGAATAAATGTGGGTACTTGGCCTTCATACGATCCTCACGCTCCCACGTGAACTCCGGGCCGTGTCGTGCATTCCATCGAACTTTAACGAGTTTGACACTACTCCGGTGTGTCTTATTAATCTTCCAATCCGTAACTTCAACCGGTTCCTCCACAAAGTGGAGTGTGTCGTCAATATGAACCTCGTCAGCAGGAATGACAACTGTCTCTTGAGTCGGACTCTTCCTCAAATTTTATACATGGAATGTATCGTGAACACCATTGAGTTCAGCAGGTAGGTCCAACTTGTAGGCTACAAGCCCAATCCTTTGCAGGATTCTAAAAGGACCAATGTAACGCGGATTCAACTTCCCACGCTTTCCAAAGCGTGCCACACCCTTCCAGGGTGAAACCTTTAACAAAACCATATCCCCAACTTGGAATTCCAGGGGCTTCCTCTTTGGATCCGCATAGGCTTTTTGTCTGTCGCGAGCTGCCTCGATGCGTTTTCGAATCTGAAAGATCTTGTCGGTTGTTTCCTGAACCATTTCGGGGCCAACCAGCTGTCTATCACCCACATCAGCCCAGCATAGCGGTGATCGACATTTGCGCCCATAAAGAGCTTCAAACGGTGCTGCTCCAATGCTGGTGTGGTAGCTATTGCTGTACGAAAATTCGACCAAGGGTAAGTGTTTGTCCCAGCTACCACCCAGGTCCATTACACATGCTCTCAGCATATCTTCCAATGTTTGAATCGTTCGTTCACTGGGTGAAACGCTGTACTCAAGTTTAACTGAGAACCAAATGCTTCTTGGAAGGACTGCCAAATCCTTGATACGAAGCGTCCATCTCTATCAGAGATAATCGAGAGAGGCACTCCATGACGTGCAACAATCTCCCTCATGTATATTTCAGCAAGTTTACTTGTGTTGTCCTTTTCCCTGATCGGCAGGAAGTGCGCAGATTTTGTCAGTCGGTCTACAATTACCCAAATTGTATCATGGCCCTTTGGCGTCTTTGGCAATTTCGATATGAAGTCCATGGAAATCTGTTCCCATTTCCATTGGGGTATTACAGGTTGTTGCAGGAGTCCTGAAGGCTTCTGGTACTCGGCTTTAACCTTGGCGCACGTTAAACATCTGCCAATATATAGTGCAACATCGCCTTTCATCCTAGGCCACCAGTAGAAATCCTTAAGATCTTGGTACATTTTATCTGCTCCTGGATGAATCGAGTATCGTGACTTGTGAGCCTCATCGAATATAACCTTTCTCAATCCTCCAAACAGAGGAACCCAAATTCGATTCATGAAACACAAGGTTCCTTCCTTGTTTGGCACTAACTGTTTCTCCATTCCATGGAGATACTCATCCTCAATATTGCTTTCTTTCAAAGCTTCTCTCTGCGCGGCACGAATGCGCAATGAGAGGTCTGTCTGGACAATCATTTCTATAGCCCTAACCCTTATGGGTTTAATCCTTTCTTTTCGACTTAGGGTGTCAGCGACTACATTCGCCTTTCCTGGGTGATACTTGATTTCACAGTCGTAGTCGTTCAACAGTTCAACCCAACGTCTCTGTCTCATGTTAAGTTCCTTTTGATCAAAGATGTGCTGTAGGCTCTTGTGATCAGTGAAGATTGTACATCTGATTCCATACAAGTAGTGTCGCCAGATCTTCAATGCGAACACTACGGCGCCTAACTCTAAGTCATGCGTGGTGTAGTTTTTCTCATGTACCTTCAGTTGGCGTGAAGCATAGGCTATGACCTTCTGTCGCTGCATCAACACGCAGCCTAAACCCTGACGCGAAGCGTCACAATACACCACGAAGTCGTCCGTGCCTTCGGGTAGAGCTAAAATCGTTGCGTCACAAAGCTTGTTTTTCAACAACTGAAACGCTTCTTCTTGTTTATCGCTCCAATCAAACTTCTTGTCCTTCTGAGTAAGTGCGGTGAGAGGTTGAGCGATTTTGGAAAAATCTTCAATGAACCTTCGATAATACCCAGCCAAACCTAAGAATTGCCGAATCTCGGTTGGCGTTGTCGGTGACTCCCAATTCTTGATCGCCTCGATCTTTGCGGGATCCACATGGATTCCACTTCCATTAACCACATGTCCAAGAAACTGGACTTCGCGTAACCAAAACTCACATTTCGAGAACTTAGTGTACAACTTCTCCTTCTTAAGCAGCTCTAGAATAGCTCTCAAGTGTTGCTCGTGCTCTTCCTTCGTCTTCGAGTAGATCAAAATATCGTCAATGAATACGATTACAAACTTGTCGAGGTACGGCTTGCAGACTCTGTTCATCAAGTCCATGAAAACTGCTGGAGCGTTTGTCAACCCAAACGGCATAACCAGAAACTCGTAATGTCCATATCGAGTTCTAAAAGCAGTTTTGGGAATACTTTCCTCTTGTATTCACAACTGGTGATAACCTGATCTTAGATCGATCTTTGAGTAAAAACTCGAACCTTGTAGTTGATCGAACAGGTCATCGATCCTTGGCAAAGTATATCTGTTCTTGACAGTCAACTTGTTAAGCTCGCGGTAGTCTATACACATACGAAAGCTACCATTCTTCTTCTTAACGAACAAAACTGGAGCTCCCCAAGGCGAGAAGCTTGGTCTGATGAATCCCTTGTCTAACAACTCTTGGAGTTGTGTCGACAGCTCTTGCATCTCTGAAGGTGCAAGTCGATAAGGTGCCTTAGCCATAGGCGTGGTTCCTGGAACTAGGTCAATGCGGAATTCGACTTGTCTTGGAGGCGGCAATCCTGGTAAGTCTTCTGGAAAGACTTCAGGATATTCCTTCACGACAGGAATGTCTTCGATCTTTGGCTTAGCGACTTCCTTATCCACGATGTGTGCCAGAAAGGCAACACATCCTTTCCTCGAACACTTCCTAGCTTTCAAGCAGCTAATGATCCTCAATGGCGTATCGCGCTTCTCTCCGTGAACTACAATCGTCTCTCCATCGGCCATTGGGATGCGGATGGTCTTTTCGTGACAAACCACTTCGGCTTTGTTGCTAGACAGCCAATCCATCCCTATTACCACGTCGAAGCTTCCAAACTCGACTGGCAGTAGGTCTAGCGTAAATTCGTGTCCTCCCAGTTCTATCATGCATCCCCTAACAACTTCACCCGTTTCCACTAGTTTTCCATTCGCCAATTCAATAGAGTACGGCACGTCTAACTTACTAGCAGTTAACCCAAGCATGTTCTTAAAGTCTAACGATACGAAACTATAATCGGCACCAGTATCAAAAAGAACAGACGCATAGCGTTGATTTATAGGAAACGTACCAGTGACAACATTTGGATCTTGGCGCGCTTCCCTCGCACCAATGTTAAAAACTCGGCCTTGAGCTTGATTTATCTTTGGGCATTCCCTTTTGAAGTGCCCAACGTCCCCGCAGTTGAAGCATCCTGGCCCTCGGCCATTCCCATTTCCATTTCCGCCTCGATTTCCGTTTGTTCCCCGATTACCAGCTTGATTCGGGGCATTCCCACGATTTCCGTTTCCCCCAGTATTTCCTTGCGGTCTGTTTCCATTACCGCGGTTGTTGTTATTGTAACCCCTTTGGCCACCTTGGCCTAATCCAACCCAACACGTCTCCTTTGAATGACCTGTCTTCCCGCAAGATTCGCACTTTCTGAGTCGGCACGGGCAGGGATGATGGAACTGACATGTACCACACTTGGGCAGAGTGCCCATGTATCCTCTTCCTCTGTTTTCGGTACCAGTTCCGGCCCTGGCTGGTGCACTTCCTTCTTCCCTCTTGCTAACACTGCTGGTGCCCTTTTTGAAATTTGAGAACTTCCTCTTGTTCTCACTTGGCGATGATTCAACATGTGTTTCCTTCTTTTTCGGTTCAGAGATTGAAAATTTGTCCAATCTGATGGCTTCCTCTGTAAGTGCCACACTGAGATCAATGGCTTCGGTAATCGTTGGGGGTTTGGACGTCGTTACCATGCTCATGATTTGGGGTGCCAATCCCCAGATGAAACGCTCAATGCGTTTAAACTCAGGCTCAACCATATACGGCGCAACGTGTGACAAGTCGTGAAACCTTTGCACATATTCAGCAATCTTTGGGCCGTCCATTTTGAGGTGCCAGAACTCGGTTTCCAGTTTCTGTATCTCGGCCCGAGAACAGTATTTCTTCCTCATGAGCTCCTTCAGCTCAGTCCACGTCATAGCATACGCCGCTGCTTCCCCCAGGGTCTGTACTTGAAGGTTCCACCAAGATAGGGCACCGTCAAGAAAGAGCCCTGAGATGTACGTAACTTGGTGCTCGAGAGCACACTTGCTCATCCTTATGACAGAATCCGTCTTCTCCGTCCACCTAACGAAAGCAACAGCACCCCTAGTGCCGTCGTAGTTCAAGGGTTTACAATCCAGGAATTGCTTGTAGGTACAACCGTTGGGAGGGTTGTTGTTGCTGTTCGTAGTTCAAGGGTTTACAATCCAGGAATTGCTTGAGAAGCAGCATACTGCGCAATAGCGGCAGCGATGATTCCTTGTAGTTCTGCCTGGTTAGTCGGCATGCGTGCGTCACGTCGAGGAGGCATTTCCTAGAGGATGTTCCATATTGGTCAGGTCATAGTAAGTATAATAATCATACGTATATATAGTAACATTCATCATCCACATAACATCTCATGTCATAACCATAACAAATGGTCAACAATGCATGAAATTAAAAGACTTGCGATTAATGTTTCATAAACAAACCATCAATAGAGTTTCACAATTTTACCATGTGCCAAAATATATGTCTGAGTACAATAACAAATAAACCAAAAATCAAAATCGTGGTCTTCAAAAAAAAAGTCTTCGTAATCATGGCTCTAGCACTGTCTTCCCACTAAGAGTAGCCGGTCTGAAATATCTGTTGCCGAGTATATCCCTAAGCTGACGGTGGAGGAGGAGGTGGAAAATGAGAGAAAATCAATCGGCGCAACTGCACCAAGTCCTCCTCCAGTGCGTAGGCAAAACGTAACACGAAAGCAACCTGTCGATCGAGAGGGAGGAAATGAACGTCTGAATCCTGAAATGAGGGAAAAGAAGTGTGCGATGCCGAAAACTGGGTCTGACAGGGACAGTGAGGATGTGGAGTCCTCTCCAACCGCTGGACACACTGCCTCAAGGCGTCCCGCCGTAACTGCAGCGACGTGAGCGTGTCCTCCACAGAGAATCCATCATAAAATGGATGATAAGTGTCAGATACTGGCATGACCTGGGGTGCTGACCATAGGGATGGTTCACCCATCGGGGCTGAAACCGGAAGTGTAATGTGTGGGGTAAATACAAACTGTGAAGTAACATGGGGTAACTGGGTCTCGAAAGGTGCAGAAAGTGACACTGGTGGAACAAAATCTGAATAAGGGACCTGCGGTAAGAACTGGCTAACCTCTGGCATGAATGGGGTGTGCCCGAAAAGCTGGCTCGACGATCCCTCCCCAGGTTGGGGCGGATGAATGTCCTGAAGGAAAGTGATAGGAAGGTCAGTGCGGTGAGTATCGGATGTGGATGGAGGAAACAAGGGAGCATCAAATGGTACAACGATAGGTGCGGGAGGGGGAGTGACTGGGACTACGTACGAAGGGTAGTCATCCTCCTCGATCCACCCATTGCTGGAGTTAGCGTACCTCGGGTCCATGTGGGTAGCAAATTGTGCAAGATCATCAAAAATCGCCATGGGATCAGGTATGGGTTCTAAATCGGGGATCTCAACAGCTGGTGGTGCAACAACGGGTGCATCAGTAAAAGGAACAAGGTCAATGTCAGGAACAGGCTTGGAAATGACTGGAGCGGGCTGATAATCAGCAAGCATGGCAGGAATCGGATCATCTGGATGAGCAGGAGCCTCAGCAGGCTGCTCCATCTCCATCTCTTCATCAGCGTCCATGCGAGGAAAGTAACCGAATCCCAACGGTGGGATATGAGAAGCTATCGACTCAAAGGAATCAGAAGCGGACGAATCGGACTGAACCTCCATACCAGGAAGCTCGACCATGGGAACAACAGGATCAACATCTGGGATATCAACAGGTGGAACACCGTCCTCCACGGGGGCCCCACCATCCTGGTCTCCCTCCGGGGGACCCTCGATGAGCAGGTCGATGTCACGATCGGGTAATGCATCGATAGGTTATTCCTCAAAAGGAACTGCAGCGAAGGGGAGAGGGGCAGGGATGGGAACAAGCGGTAGGTCCTCTCCAGGTGGGCCGTCAGCTAAAGGTACATCATCTCCGAAGTCTGGTAGGGCAAAAGGCTGAAAGTCATCTTCATCAGTGCTCGTGTAGTCCGAGGTGTAAACTCCCGAATCGGTAGCCATCTCGTCGTCAGAGGTAAAAGTCCTCGGGTCACTCGCATCGGATACTCCGCTACCGGATGATGCCATGGTGTCTGTAACACAACCACAACATATGCACACAAATAAGGTAAGCATGTAAACAAATAATAATGAAGTCATGTATGCATCCTAGTCTTCCCAGACTATCCCACCCAATCTCTAAGACTGAATTCCCTAGTCTCTCAGACTAACTCCCTGGCCTCTAAGACCAACCTCCCAGTCTCTAAGACTCGAATTTTCCCCAGCCTCTAAGGCTAAACATCCCCAATCTCTAAGATTGAATCCCTCAGTCTCTAACACTGAACTCCCTCAGTCTCTAAGACTGATACGAAAATTTTGAAGAAATGTATTTGTGACCTTTTGTTTGTAAAAATATTTGTGCCCTGGATCTGGACTTTTAGTGTATGCAAATGTAAAAACGTTTGAAAACATTTTCGTGAGAGCCCTAGTGATCATAGTCTAGACTCGAGAAGGAATCCTAGTTCGCTATGATCGAGTCTCTGATACCAAGCTGTCACACCCTGGCTTTTGCGGAAGCCTGGGTTTAGTTTGGTGTGACTTCTCAATACCATAGCAACAATCACAACATGCTATATGATAAAAATTACTTGATGTTCTTCCATTAAAATGATTAAAAATACATAACATATTGTCTTGAAACAAAAACATCAACCACACGATACGTTTACAAAACATGACTTGTTTAAAAATGAGTTCATAAGACTCGACGAAAAGCTCCCAACGACACAAGAACTTGAGACATGCAACTCGTCCAGGAAAGAGTTACACTTCCCAAACCTACGACTCCGGATGATATCCTTATTTAGTACGCAGCTGATCATGCATCACTTGCCAGATCCAACTTAATTCCCTGAAATACATGTAGTTTTAAAAAGTCAACAAAAAGTTGAGCGAGTTCATGAGTAAGTCTTGTGTATATAAAACCGTTTAGTATGTCTGTAAGTAAAATTTGCCCCTGGTATGTAGCAATAAGGAAAAAGAGATCACCAATGGGTTGCAAAGCCACCGGTATGTGTGAAAAGGTGCAAGGAAACTCAAACCTAGCAAATTTGTTACCGGGCTTCCGGCTGGAAGACACAGTCACCACTATGGGCCGCCCCGGCCTCACGGGTGTGGGCTCGCTACACCCAAATAGATCTATCACTCTTGTGTCCCTTGGTCCTATAACGAGGATTAATGGCCTCAAGTGTTGTGCCCACCCTTCACATGATCTAGTAGTGTAAAACCCTCCCTAAGCTAACCATACCATGTATATAAAAGTCTGAAATAATTTGTAAACATGTATTCCACCCCCGAAGTATAAAACCGAAAACAGTAAAGGAATAGGGGGTCATGAACTCACCGTAGTGCGTCTTGACTCGAACTTAAACTCCTTCCGCTACACGACAACCTACAACGTACTAATGTCTATTAGACGAACGGGCCGTGCCTTGGCTTAGAGTTTAGTGTTTTGATTTATGTTACTTTGGTATTATTTTGTTAAAACAATAATAATTATTTTAACTTAAATAGCGTTCTTAGAAAAATAGTTAGACAACTATTTCGTATCTATTTTCTCGAATATTTTACTAAGTGTTCGGGCTTTCGGAAAATTTCGGCAGAGTCTCCTCTGTAAATAGAGGTGTCCATGCTTAAATAGCATATCATTTTCTTTTATATATAGCCAATAGTTCATTTTCAATAATCAAACCGACATATCGACAAACAAAACGTTACATACTTCATTTCAGCTTTATTACTCGAAACCGGACTGTTTTCGAGGAATTTTATAAAATAGTTAACCTTTTCTAAAAATTACCAAATTTTTACAGAATGTCACGTATGTTCCAAAGTTTATTGTGTAACAATATCAAAGTCCAATTCGTTACCCATATTTTATAGAAAATCATTTTCTCGACTGCAATCAGATTTGTTACCTTCTGATCGCAGTTTACGGAAATATTCACTAAAAATCAACCGTAAGTCCGTTTGACGAAATTCCAGTTGGAGGGTCGTCCTGACAACGGTGTCCATCTACTGTAAAAATTCCATGAGTTGATTTTACTCAGGTTTTAAGTTGTGACTCCGAAAATAACCCACTTTTTCTGCAGTAAAAATGCAGCTTGAGCTGCTGTCCAAAAATAACCTTTTAAAAATAGTAAACGGTCTCGAAAAATTATGATTCCAGTGCCATTTGTTTAGTTATTCCAAAATACTCATTTTAGGCCTTAGAAATTCCGTTTTTTATTTTAAAATGATCCCATTACAGCCTGTTGAAGTTGGCTGGAAATCCAACTCAGCAAGCTGTTTAAGCTTTTGTGTGTGATGAACATTCAACAATCGAACAAGAATCGAAGTGAGACAAGAGTATGAATGGACTTACTACTAGCACAAGGCTAGGGTTGTAATCTTAGGATGAGATGATAAGGAATGATGGTGAGAAAAGCTTGAACAAGGCTTCTTGAGAGCACTTCCTCTTGCACCTCTATGGATCAATCTTGGAGCTTGAAATGGGGTTTGTTAGTGAAAGAGATGAAGATGGTGAAGGAAGGTGATGATGAAAATCAGTTGTGGTGAGAGGGGGGAGGGGGTATGAGCCGAATTTAGAGGGAGGAGAGAGAGGATTAAGTGCTAGCTTTGATGTAATGATGATCTTTATCTTGGAAATGTGCATTACTAGCTTATAGAGAAATTATGACAAGAATTTGGCCAATGAAATCAAGATTTTCTTTACAAAAGATTTAAACAAAATATTCTTTAATGATTAGGGCAGATTTTCGGTTATAGGGGGGGCAAAGTGTAAATTTTTGTTAATTAGTAGGTAATTATAAAAGGGTTAAGGGTATTTACAAGTATAGTGGGTGTATGTCATGTTTACATGGTGCATGGGGATTTTTGTGACCATGATTAATTTAAAATAATAAAATAATATTTCTAACAATATTTTCATGTCTCGGGTAATGTCTGGTTGTTCGGTTTCGCAGCGTTCCGTTAAAGCGTTTAATTGTCCCGTAAAGCGTCTTTTGTGCATCTTTTCGTAACGAAATTAATTCCAACACTTAGGAAAGTGTCCAGGACCATTTAGTCAATACTCTGTATAATATGAGTGTGTCAAGAACTGAATTGTTACTAAAAATGCGGAATTCTGTAATTAAATTGCGTTTTAGGCACTTTCCGGCACTCAAACTATCACCTAGTGACATAGTCTTATGGTCCTCACCTCCCTACACTCCATACTGGTGTAGTGTTCTATCCCTGGCCCATACTGGCCTAAAATAGTATTTGTCTAAGTGCTGGCATCGTCAGCATGTGTCTGAGTTATCCGCTTACTGTGCTAACTGTGCTTTGTGCATCAGGTTTGTCACTAAGAGTCTGTATGAAATAATTGGAGTGACTGTATGTAAAGAATGCACATGTATGTATATAACATGAATCAGTAAGCAGTTTAAAGTGTCAGATGTAGTCAAGCACAGTCATTAAGCACATAATTAGGGTTAATTAATTTGTAAAGTACCTGTAATTTTGCGGGTTGTCACACAGGGAGGAGCTGGTCGTTGTGGGCTTGGATCGTGATTGTTTGTTAAACACTTTATGACATTACATACTTATTTATGTTGGGTTTTATTTATACGCTTCCGCTAAACAGTGATAACATACTTATATTTTGGAACACCTTTCATATTGGTGGTTGAATGGCATTTACTTTTATATATTAATTACATGTTCAATATGATTGGTGGCTTGATCCTGGTCATGTCACGCCTCCAAGCGGTGGTACTCCGCGTGTGGATTTTGGGGGTGTGACAGGACCAGTCACTCTTACCTGGGAACTCTTGGGGTGAGTGTCCACTTATAGGCGAGCATGTCTTCGCGATACACTATGAGGATCTATTTAATTTGATTCAGCCTTGGTGTTGTTTGTTTGCTTCGTGGTTCAAACAAATGACCATCAACCATGATTATGGTCGGTAATTGTAACATCCTATTCTTACCCAATGCCATTTCATTTGTTTTCTTTCTTGTTTCTCTTTTAGAATGCCTCCTCGACGCGAAAACCAGATAGCAACTGCCGAACTGGCAGAGATCATTGCACAGCAAATGGCTGCTCAATTCCCAAACCTCTTTGCTCAATGGAACCAAGCCAACAACAACAATCATGCCCCCTGCAACTTCAAGACGTTCAACTCAGCTAAGCCATCAAAGTTTTCTGGGTCTCAAGGAGCGACTGCACTTCTACAATGGTTCGAGAGTTTAGAGAACACCTTTGGACATGTTCAATGTCCAAACGAGCGAAAGGTAGAATTCGCATCTAGCGTCTTTGAGAAACGAGCTTTGACATGGTGGAATGGTGTGATGAGAGATAGGGGTGCCGATGTGGCACTGGCTCAAACATGGCAAGAGCTTCGAGCTCTGATGATGAAGGAATTCTATCCTCGTCACGAGATCAGGGCCTTGGAAACGGAGTTCGACGATCTTAAGCAAGTTAGCGGTGAACATCGAGCCTACACGGATCGTTATGAGGAGTTAAGTTTGTTATGCCCGGATATGGTTACACCTTTGGATAAGGCAATCGAAAAGTACATTGATGGCCTCCCTGACTCAATACAAGACATTGTGACTGGTAGCAACCCTACTACAGTTAGACAGGCCATTGAGCTATCTGCAACCTTGACTGAATCAAAGATCAGGAAAGGTAAACTTTTCCGAAAAGGTGACAAGAAACTGGTCGGGGAATCGAACCCAATCGAGGAATCAAAGACCATGGATGAACAGACTGAATCCTCTAAAAAGTCAAAGAAGCGAAAGGCTTCTCAGAACTTCGCCGTGGTCGCTCACAATGGTCAAGCCATCCCCAACCAACCAGCTCAACCCCCTGCTAGAAAACCATACAATGGAACTGCACCCTTGTGCAACCAATGTAGCCTCCATCATCAGACCAATGTACGGTGCCGCAAATGCCAAACATGTGGACTTATAGGCCATACAACAAGAGTCTGCCCAACTGCAGCTACGCCAAACCAAGCTGGCAACAATCCTGCTCAAGGTCGTTTTCTACCAGGCTCTTGTTTCAACTGTGGCGAGATGGGTCATTTCCGAAGAAATTGCCCAAAGCTTGCTAATGCAAATCCAGCACAGGGATGAGCATCTGACTGACTAGAAGACAACATCGTTTAGAAATAATCACGTCTTATGTATTATTTTCTTTTGTTGTCAAGGTCCAAGAAACAGTTGTTATCGTTGTTTATAAATGAATCTTTTATTTACATTGCAATGAATTTCTGTGGTTGCATGTATAAACGATGTATCCCTTACAATACCGACAATCAAAGAAACCGTATTCCTTGAAGAACAAATTACCCCAAAATTTATCCCATTCTACGATCTCTTGCGTCTTCCACGTAATTCCTAAGTACCCGTTTCTTCTAAGAAAAACGAAGTACAAGGCGTAAGTTACAACACATGACGAATACCCAAAGTACCACTATAAATCCTTAAATGGATACCTAAGGATTTCCCGTAAGTCCTTAATTGTGTATGCCTTAATTCGAATGTGGTGATTCCTTGTAAACAAAAATCAAATTTTGGGAGATCTTCCTATCTTCTCAGATAGATTCCAGTGAACATTGAAACCCGTCGATTGGTTTCAATATCCGTATTCAATCAATAACACGTTAATAACAAATTATAATCAAGTTAAACAATTATGTGACTTTGTGCTTATATGTTCCCTTATGTGTTGTTGTGTAATCCAAATTATGTTATCCAAATCTTCGTAGAATCTTACATATCGTTGTACAAGAGATTCATAGTAGGATACCCAAAGGTATTACTTAAAATCCTCAATGGACTTCTATGTTATAGTTAAGTCCCTTGGATTATAAAGTACTACTTCAAAATTTGACCCCTTGAGTGGTCTAGTTAAACAGATTGATCCAAAAATCTGGTTAGGGATATCATGTGATGATAAAGCTGAAAGGACTCCTTGGTGACCTAACTAAGAAGATCCCATGTCGATCTAATTAAAAGGACCCGATGGAAGTCACCCTCATCACAAGTTTGATATCCTTCCCCAAAACAAACTGTGCGGACTGTGCAAGGGATTACGTAATTATGGATGCATACATAATTATGGAATTTAGTACACAGAAATCACAGCAAGTTCTGTCATGTGTCTAGAGTTAACCCTATTCATTTCCAACTCTGAGGAAGCAACCGTTGAAAATGACTCCGTTAGTTCATTTTCCTTTCTGAAGATTTACCCGTTGAGGAAATGAATACCCGTTGTGTAATCCTTCATTTCCAACTCTGATGAAGCAACCGTTGAAAATGACTCCGTTAGTTCATTTTCGTTTCTGAAGATTTATCCGTTGAGGAAATGAATATCCGTTGTGTAATCCTTCATTTCCAACTCTGATGAAGCAACCGTTGAAAATGACTCCGTTAGTTCATTTTCGTTCCTGACGATTTATCCGTTGGGGAAATGAATATCCGCTGTGTAATCCTTCATTTCCAACTCTGATGAAGCAACCATTGAAAATAACTCCATTAGTTCATTTTCGTTTCTGAGGATTTGGCCGTGTGGAAATGAACATTCGTTTGCTTATTCCTTCATTCCCATTTCTGAAGAATACTCGTTGAGGAAAATGACTCCGTTTGTTCATTTTTCGTTTCTGAAGAATGACCGTTAAGGAAATGACAGGATATTACTTTGCATATCGCTGATGGTTATTTGGCAGAGTCACAAATAGACTCCTACGAATAAATTTCGGGACGAAATTTCCTAAAGTAGGGGAAACTGTGACACCAGTGTCACCGCAACCATCAAACAAATACCAAGCCGATGATATATTGTATTTCATACTTGGGATCTTGTATAAATATGTGTATCTTTTGCACATATCAATTCTTGTTCAATTTCAAACTTTATGTCGCTTTCTAGAGAATTATACGCAAACTGGTGCGTAAACGTACTCAGTTTAAATGCGACAAATACTCTGGAACATCAACATATGCTTAACATACCTTAAATAACCTTTACATAACTTAGAAATAAGTTTTGAAGGCTTTGGTATGGCAAAAACAAGTTAATTCGCTTACAGGGACTAAACTTGACAAACTGCGAAAGTATGCCAATTTGAACTGTAACGAACATTCCGGAACATGTCCATAAGTTAAACATACCCTAAATATCCTTTACATAGCTTAGAAATAGGCTTTGAGGGGTTTGGTATGCTAAAATAAACTTTTGGGTCATTCAGGGACTAAAAGTGTCAAAAAGTGCACAAGTTTGCACTTTCGCGCATAACTTACGTTCTGAATACATTCGGACATCCAAAAACCTATTTAAACATCCTTATATTATGCCTTAGTGTATGGCATGAGAAAAATCCATTCGTCGCGTAATTTGGATCGTCTTTCGCGCTTATGCGCATTCCGTAGTAATTAACCGAACATCGTGACCGTTCGGCCACACGAACCGACATCCAAGATATTTTTGATCACATTTTAAGTTCCCTATACTTTAACTTCATTTTAGAGCTTTGAAATGGGATTAACGGGGCTTAAACGTGTCAAAAATGCATCAAATACCAAGTTTTGGGGCTGCAGGGACCAAAATTGTAAATCTGCCAAAGTGAGGGCTTACGGACCGTAAGCCATCACCCATACGGTCCGTAAGGAGTCCCCAGTACAGCAGATTCAGTTTTAACTGCAGTTGCCTCTTCAAATTAGTGAAAGGTCAAATTCCACTTGCCTCTTCTGAACAATAAGGGCCAAATCTGATGTCCCATAAATGTTGCAACAGGTGTATGGACAAGATCAAAGCACGTTAATCTGATAACATTATGCTACATTTTGAACCGTTGTAACCATTTGACTATGTGAACCGTCTTACCCCTTTGATTTCATGAACCGTCTGTAACCATTGAACCGTGTGAACCAGTTGTATCTGTTGACATGATTTACATTTGACAATAGACATTTGACTATACATGAACATTTCTACAATTGTTAAACACTTCATCTTGATGGTTTGGTTTGAGTAAGTGATTAAGTAACGAGGCGTGTGTAATATGATGCAAGCATGGTGGATACGCCGCTGGTACTTCCTATATATAAGTGTTTGTATGGTATTACATATCGCAGCGTTATTTGAATCATTTCAATTTGAGACATATAACATTTTATACAAATAACACACTTTTCATGAGACATTGATTTACAAACGACTTATCTTATACAAACTCATTTTACATGGTTATCCGTTTAACCATACAGTGTTCTCTTATTTATACATATCATCTGATCTTATCGTTTTTCAAATGATTTACAAGACAAAGCAAATTACAAGGTTCATGACTAAACATTTTCTCAAACATAAGTCATGAATTCCGTTTTCACAAAACCAATGTATCTCACAGGCATTTTTATGCTGACGTACCTATTTTCACATGTGCTTTCAGGGGACGATGCGTAGGACTTATCAAGACATACTTTGGCGGACCTGTGCCTTAGTGACTTAAAACGAGACAAGAACTAGTTAATTCATGTTATGTACTCTTTGGTTCTTGTTTAAATGATGTATACTTTCATGTTTGATTAATAAAACGAAACTTCAATTGCCATGGATTTGAAACAATTGATTCTGTTACAACACTCCCCGACGTTTCCGCCATGTTTTGTATGTTCTACATGGTCGAGGTGTGACATCATGATCCTCTTTCGTCCGCGAATAGATCAAAATATCGTCGGTAAATACAATCACGAATTTATCGAGATATGGCTTGCAAACTCAGTTTATCAAATCCATGAATACTGCCGGCGCATTTGTCAAACCAAATCGCATCACTTGAACCTCGTAATGTCCATAACGAGTTCTAAAGGCAGTCTTCGGTATACTCTTTTCTTGAATCCGCAGCTGATGATAACCTGATCGAAGATCGATCTTGGAGTAGTAACTCGAACCCTGAAGTTGATCGAATAAATCATCAATCCTCGGCAAAGGATACCGATTCTTGATGGTTAGCTTGTTCAGCTCTCTGTAGTCAATGCACATGCGAAAACTACCGTCCTTCTTCTTGACAAATAGAACTGGAGTTCCCCAAGGTGAGAAGCTTGGTCTAATGAATCCCTTGTACATAAGCTCCTAAAGCTGCGTCGACAACTCTTGCATCTCTGAAGGCGCAAGTCGATAAGGAGCCTTGGCGACAGGCGCGGCGCCTGGAACCAAGTCAATATGGAATTCGACTTGTTGTTGAGGCGGTAATCCTGGCAAGTCTTCGGGGAAGACTTTAGGATATTCCCTTACCACAGGGATATCTTCGAGCTTTGGTTCTTCGGCTTCCTTATCAACAATGTGAGCCAAAAAGGCAACACATCCTTTCCGCAAAAACTTCCGGGCCTTCAAACAACTGATAATCCGTAGAGGCGTATCATGCTTTTCTCCGTGCACTACAATCGTCTCTCCATTCGCCATCGGGATGCAGATAATCTTCTCATGGCATACGATCTCAGCTCGATTACTCGACAACCAATCCATTCCAACTACTACATCGAAACTTCCCAATTCTACTGGCAGCAAAATCAAGCGTAAACTCATGCTCTCCCAGCTCTATCACACAACCTCTAACTACTTTGTTTGCTTCTACTAGCTTTCCATTAGCTAGTTCTATCAAGTACGGGATATCCAACTTACTTGCAACTAACCCAAGTATATCCTTAAATTCTAGGGATACGAAGCTATAGTCGGCACCAGTATCAAATAGCACAGATGCAAAATGTTGGTTGATAGGGAACGTACCAGTAACTACGTTCGGATCCTAGCGAGCTTCCCTAGCTCCAATGTTGTAGACTCTTCCTAGGGCTTGATTGTTCTTTGGGCAATCTCGCTTAAAATGCCCAACATCACGACAGCTAAAGCAACCTTGTCTGTTTCCAGTACCGCCCTGATTGTTGTTTGCTTCACGGTTTCCGTTACCAGCTTGATTTCCAGAACCACCACGATTTTCATTACCTCCCTGATTATTGTTTCCACCTTGGTTTCTGTTCCCATAACCGTTTCCACCACAGTTTCCATTGCCATTACCATTGCCTCTTTGACCACCATTCCCACGACCAGTACCAGCCCAGCACGTTTCCTTCGAATGACCATTCTTTCCACAAGATTCACATTTCCTATACCTACACTGGCTGGCATGATGAAACTGGCATACATTACACTTAGGCAGGGTGCCCATGTATCTTTTCCCCTTGTTTTCTGAACCTGCAGCACCAGTCCTGACCTCGACTGGTGGGTTCGCATCTCTTCACTTACTAGCACTGTTGTTGTTTCCTTGGGTACCCTTTTTGAAATTTGAGAACTTCCTCTTGTTCTCTACTGACGACTCGACATGAGTCTCCTTCTTCTTTTGCTCAGAGGTTGAAAACTTGCCCAATCTAACGGCTTCTTCAGTCAATGCCACGCTCAAATCAATGGCTTTAGTGATCGTTGGAGGCTTCGAAGTAGTCACCATGCTCAGAATTTGGGGTGCCAATCCCCAAATAAAACGTTCAACTCTCTTGAACTCTGGTTCCACCATGTAAGGGACAACTCGGGACAAATCGTGAAATCTTTTTACGTACTCAGCTATCTTAGGACCATCCATCTTAAGATTCCAAAACTCGGTTTCCAACTTCTGAATCTCAGCCCTTGAACAGTACTTCTTGCGCATCAGTTCTTTCATCTCATCCCAAGTCATACCATACGCTGCAGCCTCACCTAGGGTCTGAACCTAAATGTTCCACCATGACAGAGCCCCGTCTAGAAATAGTCCAGATATATAAGTGACTTGGTGCTCCGGCGCACACTTGCTCATCCGCAGCACAGAATCTGTCTTCTCATCCTATCTTACAAAAGCTACGGCACCTCTAGTGCCGTCAAAGTTCAGAGGCTTGCAGTCAAGGAACTGCTTGTAAGTACAGCCTGTACAAGCAACATCATTCACAGAAAGCATTAGCAAACGCACATGGAATGTCCAAACGTATTGTAATGTGTCTTAGGTGACTTAAACATTACCGTGAGGTGGGTTATTTCCTGAGGTACCTCCGCTATGTTCAGAGCGTAGGGCCTCATGTTGTGCGATTGCCTGTGAAATCCGTTCTTGTAGTTCTACCTCTGTTGTGGGGAACTGAGTGTTCCTTCGAGGAGGCATCTTCTATAAAGAAGACTGTATAGTTCAGGCCTTATAAATATATAGTATATATATATATATATATATAATAGTGTTTATCTTAACAAGTAAGCATATAGCATCACAATCATAGCACAAACATGTATATCAACAACGTGTTTAATGAGAACATGACGATTGAGCTTTCATTAATCATCGACCACAAGTATTATTACATGTTTTACAAAGGTATCATATCAAAAGGGAACACAGGGTCACACTACCCTTGTCCAACCAGTCTATCAGTCTACAAAAATCATACAGTCAAAAGGTGGTCTCCAAAAGGCTTCTCTAGCTCAGCTCAATAGTGGTGCTCTCATCAAAAGCAAAGCTACCTACATAAAACCAAAAACCAACTATGCTGATGGTGGTGGAGGAGGAGGTGGAGGAACAAAAAGCAAGCTGCGCACATGCGCAAGCACCTCCTCAAGCTCATAAACATGACACAACAGATAACTGATCTGCTGCTCAACGATGAAAAATCGAGTATCAAACTCTGGAAATGGAGTGAGAGGTGCAGGAGGATGCGAAAACGAAGACGGTGATGAACGAGGGGGAACAAATGCAGGCTGACACGTACATGGCAAAGGACGCGGTGTCATCTCAAGCTCCAAAATCCTACGACTCATGATCTCGTACTGAAGCTGAAGTGATAAGAGTAACTCATCCCGTGTATAACCAGTAAAGTGTGAGGGATGGTAGGGATCAGAAATCGGCATGGTGTAAGGTGGGAACCATTGAAATGCCTCATCGAGTGGTGAAGAAGTAAAAGGAGCAAAAGATGCAGACTGAGGTACGTGTGGGAAAGCTGCTGAGACATGAGGATCATGACTAGGCTGCTGGCCAGAAGTGCCCTCCCCTGGACGGGGTGCGGGTATGTCCTGTAAGAAAACGATAGGTAGATCAACACGATGGACATCAGACTCCACAGGGTGAAAAGGAGCAACATTGGCGGGTGCAGGTGCAAGTGGAGGAATGAATGGCTCGATAACAGGAGGGTCAGCGAGTGCAGGAACTGGATCAGGTATGAGAGGTTCAATGTCAGGTATGCCAGAGGGAATAGGGTCATGATCATGTAAAGGCTCAGGATGAGCAGGTATCGGCTCAGGATCAGCAAGTGCTACATCAGGCTGATCGTCAGGAACAAAGTCTAGCTCAAGACCAGGCTCAAGCTCATGTGGAGGGGATGGTGCAGCTCACATGGCCGTATCATCATCAAAATCAGTGGAATAACGTCGCAATCCAACTGTCTGCAAGGCGGAAGATGTCACAGACTCAAAGGAATCTGAGACAGAGTACAAACTAGAGTCAGAGGAAATCTCAATAACAGGGATCTCAAGAAGTGGACTAGCAACAACGTCCTCATCTAGCTCTCCATCACCATGGGCATCATCGGGAGGACCATCAACAAACAGATCCGAATCATCATCAAATAGATCATCAAAAGGCCAATCCTCAAGCGGAATGACCACGAGAGGAATAGGAGCGAGGATCGGTGCCACGACATGCTCACCATCGGGATGCCCGATGATAAGATGATCATGGACTGGAAAGGGAATAAAAAAGGATCCTCGTCTGGAATACCATCAGCAAGCGGTAAATCATCTCCAAGATCAGGCAACGCAAATGGCTGAAAGTCGTCGTCGTCGTCTGACAGCATATCTGGGTCGCTCTCAGTATCTGAAGTAAAGATCTATGGCTCGCTCGCACTAGAGTCAGTAGCTATGGGGTCATCAATGTCAGATAATCCACTCTCGGATGAAGACAGAGTGTCTGTAATAGAACAATCACAACATATGCACATATATTAACCATTATCATCATGCAATCAAAGACAATGAAATCATGTAATTATGTATCCTTCCTAGTCTCCCAGACTATATCACCTAGTCTCCCAGACTAAACCACCTAGTCTCCCAGACTAAACCACTTAGTCTCCCAGACTAAACTACAAAAGTAATCATGCATTGTGTTTCTTGTCTTTCCATTTGTAAAAATGTTTGTTTCCCTGGATCTGGGCGTTTTTGGGTATGCAATGAAAACATGTTGTCAAAATATTTTCATGAGAGCCCTAATAATTGTAGTCTAGACTCGAGAAGGAATCCTAGTTCGCTACAATCGAAGCTCTGATACCAAACTGTCACACCCTGACTTTTGCGAAAGCGTGATTATGTGTGAGTTGCTTAATATCATTGCATTTAATCATAACAACAACTATATGATAAAACTAACGATGATCATCCATTAAATAAGTTTAAAAACATAACAACATTGTCTTGAAACATAGACTTCAAATTCGAGTACAAACCATGCAACGTGTTTAAGAGTTCACAAGGACTCGACAAAAGACATTAAATAAAACCAGGCTTTGGAAGATGTGTCTTGTCCAGGATGAGACACACTAACCAAACCCTGACACCATGGATGACATCTTTTATTCTCAAACAACACTTGGAACTTCCAAACGCCCGCCAGATCCACATTTAATTCCCTGAAATACATGTAGTTTGAAAACATCAACAAAAGTTGAGCGAGTTCATGTGTTTGTTTGTGTGCACGAATAAACCTTTGAAATCAGTGAAAGTATGTATGTATGTTTGTAAACTCGTGGTATGAAAGCAACAAGGGAAACAGATCATTAATGGTTTGCATGGCCATTAATATGTGTGACGTGATGCAGGAAGGCTCAAACCTAGCAGACTTTGCACCGGTTTTCCGGCTATAAGACATAGTCGTCCCTTGGGCCAAACCTTGGTCCAACGTGGGCGGGGTCCCTACACCCAAATAGATCTATCACTCATGTCCCTCGGTCCTACAACGAGGATTAATGGTCTTAAGCGTTATACCCACCACTCACATGGTCTAGTAGTACCCTTCCTTAGTTAACCATACCAAATAATAACGTTTTTGTAACATGTACTTCACCCCCGAACTTATAAAACTGAAAAGAGTTAAAAGAAAAGGGGGACATGAACTCACAGTCTTGCGTTCTTCGTAATCACCGTAACTCAAAGCGTCGCCTGACGTACACGACTACCTACAACGTACTAAGGTCCATTAGACGAGCGGGTCGTGCCTTGACTTAGTATTAATTAGTGTCTTTGAGTTACGTTTCTTCGTGTCTTCAATATTATTCCAATTTATAATTATTTGTTAAAATATCAAATATTTTAACTTAAATTATATTTACTAAATTTTGGAATAATTGTTAAAATAATATATTCTAACTTGATACTCTCCAAGTATTTGTACATGCATTTCCTTCCCAAGGATGGGTGTATTTGTACTTGTATCCTTATACTGCATATTTTTGCCATGTATCGGTGTCGTATCCGGAGTGTATTTATACGTACAAGAATATGTATCGTCCTGTAATTGTTAAGTATTCTTTATACTTAAGTTTGTATTAATTCTTCCAGAATAATACTTCTAGTAAAATACATTAATATATATTTCCAAAATATATATTTTAAGAAATATTACTTAGAAAAACTATTTATAATTTTCCGTTGGCAAAAATATTTGTATTTTCATATAAGTTCCAAAAATAATATATTTTCAAGTCTAACTTGAAAAATATATATGTAGATCCATTTTTCTTCCAAAAACAATATACTTCATGTTTGTTTGTTTGAGAAAATACATATTTCTTCCAAAAATAGTATATCTTCTAATAATTCCAAGAAAAAAAATATATATTTTTACTTGCCAAAAGTAATATATTTTCTCCTTGTAAAAAATATGATATATTTTTGTAATAATTGTAAAAAAATCATATTTTTATTCACTTGGTGTCCAAAATATTATTTACCAAAAATATACTTGTGAATAAGTTTTCCGGGATATTTTTGTGAGTTATATTCCCTTGTTCGGTTTCACCAATATTTTGTGTATTCTGGGTATATTCACATTTTTCGAAAATTTGGTAATATTTTGGATTGTAATTTTTGGTATTTTGATGAGTTATATTATTTCAAGTCCTAAAATAATATAACTAATACACATAATATACAATTAATCACACACACACGGTGACTTCTAAATATTTATTTTCCTAGATACATATTTAGTCACTTTTATTTATAAAAACCAACCTCCAATATTTATATTTTTGTAACAAAAATTATGGCAAACTTTATGTGAAAAATCCATGGTTTAAAATACACTTGTAAATATTTATTTAGAAATATTTTTTAGGTGTTTAATTTTTAGAAAAAAATTGTCATAGTTTCCCTTAAAAATGGAGGTTTCCATACCTTCAAGGTATATCATTTTATTTTGTAAATCAATACAATCAATCCACAATCTACAATAAACAACCTACACTTACCAATTTTGCTAAAAACAAGCATAAACTACCACTTCATGAAATTGAAAATTTATAAAAACTTGTAGTAACTTACTAGTGTTTTTAGTAAGTCTCGTTAACCTTTAAAGTGTGGTTGGTTCTTTAAAAACTTCATTTTTAAAGAAGATAGATCTTTACAACTTATGATCACAATTTCTAAAAATGTTTCTTCATTGATTTTTCTTGTTACATAAGTGTTTCTACACTTTATTAACCACAAAAAATAAGGTTTATTTATTTAAGAACCAAGGTTAAGTAAAACTTGTATATTTTAACTTGGTTTCTTCAAAAATCACTCTTGAAATCTTAGATTTACAAGATTTACAACTTACTTTAGTCATCATTTTACAAGAACACAACATATTCTTTTAAGTTCATGTTTCTCATGAGGATGATCTATAATCCTACAACATTTTCATCCTCTCATCTTGCTAGATTATGTTTTTAATCATGATCTAGCAAGATCATATGATGATCTACATCATTTTCATAAGCAAACAATGATCAACAAGTAGATTAACACATAAACAACATAGTTTCTTCATGATTTAAGCTTATGTTAAAGTTTCATTCTCTTGATTCTTAATGTTCTTCAAGTTAATCAACATGTATCATCTTTTAACCACTTGAAATAGATGTAAAATCGAAGGATTAACATTCTTACCACTAGCTCAAGGCTAGGGATGATCAAGAGAAGAAATAGAGTGGATAAAAGCAAATGAAGAAGGTCTTACAACTTCTACAAGCTCCTAGCTCTTTTGTGTACCTTTTATCACACTTGTATATGCTTGGATTGTTTGAGACTTGATTGAAAATGGTGGGTGTGTGTGGGTTTGGTTTCGGCCGAGAACAAGGCAAGGGAGAGGAGAAGAGTGTGTGTTGAATGTGTGTGAAGTTATGATGCTTAGAACACTTAGGTTATACTTATAACCATTTCAAGACTTTATCTCATGGGTTTAGTGTTCTTCAAGTGCCAAAAATATCTAGTATTTTAATCAAATAAAATCAAATGGTGGGGCCACATGTATTGGCCGTCCATAGGTGGGGGGGGGTATAGACTAGGTTCCAACCATTAGTTAGTATTTAGGTTAAAATCCAAGTATTAGTTAGATGTTTTAGTTATAAGATATTTATATGATGTGTTAGGATGTTCGGGGACCATAACTAGCTTGGTAATGTTAAAACAGCGCTTCTAGTGAAAATTTGGTGTTTCGGGTAGTGTCCGGTTGTTCGGTTGGTTACCGGTTCATTAAGGTGCTAAACTTTGCAGTTTAGTGTGCTTTATGTACCCTTTTATGACAGTTTTGATTCCTGACACTTCGGAAGTCATTCAGGACCATTTAATCATATTTCTGCATGATATAATAGTATTTAAATGCTGAAAATTGCTGATTTTCTACAGAATTCTGCAATTTAAGTGAGTTTTAGGCACTTTCCGGCACTTAAACTATCACTAGAAAGGCAGTTTTGTGATCCTTACTTTCCTACACACTATACTAGTGTAATACCAGGTTTCTGGCTCATTCTGTGTCTCAACACACTATCTGTCTATGTACTGAACTCTGTCAGCATTTTCCTGTTTTGTCTATAACTGTGCTAACTGTGCTTCGTGCATCATTTGAGTCAATAAAGTTCTCATGCAATAATGATATGACATTAAGCAATATGTGATGCACATGTATGTATATGGCAATAATCAGGAAACAATTCAAGTCATTGATTGTAATTCAGCACAGTCATTAAGCACTAATCATGGTTTAATAGTTATACGGATACCTGGAATTTTGACAGTTGTCACAGAAAGTCCCTGAGTCGCCAACGGAAGTGAGAAGTTTCCTAGGACTGGCCGGTTATTATAGATGGTTTATCTGAGATTTTTCTAGAATAGCCATTCCCTTAAAAAAACTGACCTGTAAATCTGTTAATTTTGAATGGGGACCAAAACAGGAAGAATCCTTTAGAATTCTTAAGCAAAGATTAACTAACGCACCCATACTAACGTTACCAGAAGGAACTGAAGACTTTGTAGTCTATTGTGATGCCTCTAAGTTAGGTTATGGATGCGTGTTGATGCAACGTCAAAAGGTTATAGCCTATGCCTCTAGACAACTTAAGAATCATGAAGAAAATTATACAACCCATGATCTAGAGTTAGTTAGGAGCCATAGTTTTTGCCCTTAAAATTTGGAGACATTACCTTTACGGTAGTAAGTTTACCATTTTCACTGATCATAAGAGTTTAAGATATGTTTTTGGGCAAAAGGAGTTAAATATGAGACAGAGACGGTGGATGGAAATTCTTAGTGACTATGATTGTAATATCCAGTATCATGCAGGAAATGCTAATGTAGTAGCTGATGCTTTAAGTCGAAAGTATCATGAAAAGCCAAAAAGAGTACGTTCTCTCAAATTAAATTTGCAGATAGATTTAAATGAACAAATTAGAGAAATACAAGAATCAGTAATCAAGGACGATACTGAAAAATTGAAAAGAATGATTAAGGAATTAGAACAAGGAACAGATGGAATTTGGAGATTCCATAAGAAAAGAATTTGGATACCCAAACGAGGAAATCTACGCCACCGAATTTTAGAAGAAGCCCATAAGTCTAAGTATATGATACACCATGGAAGTGATAAGATGTATCAAGACTTAAGAAAGAACTTTTGGTGGATAGGAATGAAAAAGGATGTAGCAGCTTACGTTGCCAAGTGTATAACCTGTTCACAAGTTAAAGCTGAACATCAGAAACCCTCAGGGTTATCTGTCACACCCCCAAAATCCACACGCGGAGTATCACCGCTTGGAGGCGTGACATGACCAGGATCCTAACCACCAATCATATTGAACATGTAATATAATTAAGTATAGCGGAAGCATTTAAGTAATCCAAACAATAGTATGTTTGATTTAACATAAGTGTTGAAACATCATTCAAGATCCTTTGCCCACAACGACCTGCTCCTCCCTGTGCAAGCTCCATAATGTACCTAAGGTCCTGCAAGGCATGCAGCAAATAATCAACAAACTAGTTGAGCGAGTTCACAGAAAATAAGTTCAGTAATGGAGTAGTATAGCAAACATTGCGTTTGTTTATCTAGTCATGCATCGTATTAGTTCGTTCATTGTTCATGTATAGTATTGATTCGTATCGCGGGCTATTTCGGCATGTATGCGAAGATTGGGGAAAGTTCCCAAGTATTCTAGACTATGTATATTTGTATCGCGGCCACCCTGGCATGTGTGCGAAGTTTTAGTATATAGTTCGCGGCCTATCCAAGACATGTGTGCGAAGATCAGTCATAATATCGCGGCCAACCCCTGGCGTGTATGCGAAGATCAGTTCAATTGGTATACTAGTCTAGCCGTATCTTATCATTCACCACCCTCACCCTGAGGACTCATATCATTATGTTCTGTTAACTAAGTATGTACGTATAGTTTATTCAATCCCATTCCCACCCTGGGAACCCCATGCCTTGGCTGTGTGAACTCACCTTGGATTGCTCGGCAGATACACAAAGAGTACAGGTAGCAAGTAAATGATCAACCACGTCCTATCATGGTTTATTATGTAAGTCAGGTTCGGTTCAAGTATCGCACGTATGTATCACATAAGTTACCACGTTGCAAGCATACAAGGATTCATGGTAGACACGTACACGTATCGATAAACAATCTAAGTATTCGTCCCAACCATAACCCGGCCCAATAGTATTCACCCAACTAGCATGTCGGCCCAACAGGTAAGCAGTCCAATAGCATAACAGTCGTACGATTGGGCCCGTGGCAAAGTAGGCCCAAAACAGTGTATGTGTAATAGCCGGTCTCGAGTCGCAACGGGGATCTCGAGTCGCAACCGGGTTACGAGTCACATCAGGAGATTACGAGTCGCAACAGTAGGTTGCGAGTCGCAATGGCTGGTCTCGGTTCATCATGGTCCGGTTACGAGTCGCAACGGGACTCGCAACCATGATTGCGGCTGATGTCGTTGTGGTCTCGAGTCGAGACTGTGGGTTCCCGACTCGCAATCTGAGTCGCAACCATGCGTGTAACAGCTTTTCCTGAATTCCTTAAATAACAATAACAACTAATCCGTGATTTCAGCAAACATATTCAGCAGTTTCGGAAACAGATCAAATACCGAAAATAACAGTTTCATAGCATCTTCAAATTAGCATCATTAACATATTCATGACAGCCTCCAGAACACGTAATCAGATCATCAAACAGACCTAAACCGAAACATGAATCATATTATTGAACTAGCATGCAACCTAGCCGGCTAACATATACTTGGACCGATTAATCATATACGCATCAAAACAATAACAGGAACATAGTGTCCGATTAACATCATGCAAACCGAATTGTATGAATATTATGACATCAAGAACCTTCATTAATAATCACAGCAAGAACCCTAGTTATCACATAATATCATCACAACCAATCAATCCGAAAGCATACAACATACATCATTCAACCAAGAAAACACAAACCACTAACCGATTGAAAGGAGAGTAGGATTGATCCGTGGACAATGATCTCCGATGGGGGAAAGTCCTTGGCTGCCTTCGGTTTGCGAAGAAGAGAGGGAGAGTTTGTGTGTTCTTGATTGCTAAGTTGTGTAAAACTAAAACCCTAGAGGTAATGTGTGTATATATGCGTGTGAAGGGAAGTGGGCCGAAACCCCCACATGGGTTTTCTCATGGTCTCGAGTCCAACCATATGGACCGAGTAGGTTCTTATAAATGTTTCACTAATCGTTCAAGTAGTAACATATGCAATCACATTAAATCACGTAACATGTAACATTTAATCACTCACACAACCGTGTAACACAAAACATATCATGTATTCGTTCAAGTAACATAGTTCTGGAGTACGGGTTGTCACATTATCCCCAACTAATTGGAAATTTCGTCCCGAAATTTGGTATGTACTCACTGAGGAAGCTAGGTAAGTTTAATCGTTCACTGGTTTTTCCTGGGGTGTCACATCCTCCCCCCGTTGATCTGGAAATTTCGTCCCGAAATTCCGAAGTAGTAGCTTCAGCCTCAGTAGTGGTAGCATTGGTTTCGAATAACTGGGGGTACTTTTCTGTCATCCTGTCTTCGCGTTCCCAGGTGTACTCTGGGCCACGTTTGGAGTTCCAACGAACTCGAGCAAGAGGGATTTTCTTGTGTTTGAGGACCTTCACCTCCCGGTCCGTGATTTCTACTGGTTCCTCGACGAACTGTAACCGCTCGTCGGTAGTTCGATACATGAAAGACATTGTGAACTGCCCCGAGTTCAGCTGATAGGTTCAATCTATAGGCTACCCTGCCTGTACGTTCTATGATCTCGAATGGTCCCCGACCTGAAATTCCAATGGCTTTCTACGCTTGCCCGCGTAGGCTTTCTGACGGTCGCGTGCTGCCGCCGTGCGTTGTCGTATCTGTGCAATCTTTTCTGTGGCGTCCATTACAATCTCTGGACCCGTGATCTGACTATCCCCCACCTCTACCCAACAGAGAGGTGACCGGCATCTACGCCCGTACAATGCCTCGAATGGTGCGGCTTGTATGCTACTGCGCTCATGTTTAATCGTGAGTCGGATGGTTTGTGCATTGCTTGCCAAAGTTCTGACGTGAATCGTGCATCGCGATCCGCAATGATGGACGTGGGCACCCCGTGCCTCAAAACAACTTCTTTAAGATAGATGTCTGCGAGAGTGGAGAACTTGTCCGTTTCCTTAATCGGTAGGAAGTGTGCAGACTTGGTGAGTCGATCCACGATCACCCATATGGTATCGTTCCCATGCTGGGATCGAGGTAGGCCTGTAACGAAATCCATGGAAATTTCTTCCCATTTCCACTGAGGTATCTTAAGCTGCTGAAGTAGGCCCTGTTAGTTTCTGGTATTCAACCTTGACTCTCACTCAGGTCAAGCATTTTCCGACGTATGTAGCAATGTGGGCCTTCCTACTAGGCCACCAATAAGTAGTGCTGATGTCTTAGTACGTTCTATCCGACCCTGGATGTACTGAGTGGTAAGGCTTGTGAGCTTCATCCATCACAAGTTCGCGTAGACCGCCATAAAGTGGGACCTAAATACGCCCCGTTACATAGTAGGCGCCGTCTGCCTTCTGTCCTAATCGTTGTCGTGAGCCGCGTAAGGCATTCAGCCTTGACGTTTTCGGGCTTCCGTGCTTCTATCTGAGCAGTTCGTATCTGTGCTGGCAGGCTAGTCTGGATCGTAAGCTGTAGCGCTCGCACGCGCTGAGGTAGAGTGTCCTTCCGACTGAGGGCGTCCGCCACAACCTTGGCCTTGCCTGAATGGTACTTGATGGCGCATTCGTAGTCGCTAAGTAGTTCAACCCATCGTCGTTGACGCATGTTCAAATCCTTCTGCTCAAGAATATGCTCGAGACTCCTGTGATCGGTGTAAATCGTGCACCTGGTACCGTACAGGTAGTGTCGCCATATCTTAAGCGCGAACACATCAGCTCCCAGCTCTAAATCGTACGTTGTGTAGTTGTGTTCGTGAATCTTGGGTTGACGAGAGGCGAAAGCGATAACCTTGTCGCGCTGAAAAGCAGTCTCCTGGGGCTCTCCCAGCAATAGGTGACACCCTTCTGTGTCAGTAACATAAGTGGCTGAGCAATCTTCGAGAAATCCTTGGTAAACCGTCTGTAGCTCGTGGTGCAGTGCAGTTTCTGGTTGAGTCTACCTTGGATGGATCGACATGGATCCCATCCCTGTTCACTACGCGGCCTAAGAAGTGAACTTCACGAATACTATGACGAACTTGTCTATGTAGGGTTTGCACACCCTGTTCATAAGGTCCTTAAATACGGCAGGAGTGTTCAAATAATATCAAACCATCCATCATATCAAACATAAAGTATAGTAATTAAAATAGTCCATAAAACCCAGTACGATTCATGTTCAAACCAAACTTTGTTTGAGTAACAGAGACATAATAAAGGAAATCCCAAAACGAGTTATAAGTTCAAACAGCGTCTCCTTGTCCTAGCATGAAAGCTCGACCCCTTGCCTCGTTGCCATTATTGTTGTTGTTGTTCCCATTGCCCTGGTTATTGTTGTTGTTCTGATTCTGGTTCAACTGTGGGCAATCGCGCTTGTAATGACCTTCTGCCCCACACTGGAAACATCCCCGATTTCCACGTTGTGGCTGCTGCTGCTGTGGGTTCTGAGGAGCTGGTGGTGGAAGTTGCTGATTCTGGTTTGCAGGTCGTGAGCTCCTGCAATCTTTGGCTTCGTGTCCTATCTTGAAACATCTCTGGCAACGTTCCTTGCGACACCTTCCACTGTGGTGCTTGTTACACTTGTTACATAGTGGGTGTACTCCCCTGTATCCACCCTGCTCCTGACTGCCAGATGATTGCTGACTCGGATTCTGGTAGTCATTCGTCCTGCGCTGCTGTGCTTGAGACTGTTCGGAATCCCCATCCCATTTCCGTTTGTTGTCGCTGGGTGTAGCAGTAGTAGCAGCTGAAGTGACTGTAGCAGTAGCGTTGACACGCTTAGGCAGTTTATTCTGATCCACTGCCTGGTCGGTGATGCGATGAGCGAGGCGTTGGATTTCCTGGATGTTTTCGAGGTTAGCCGACGTCACGTGGCTCTGAATCTCTGGCGCCAAACCCTTGAGATACAACTCAATGCGCTTGTATGGAGGGTCCACCATAGTAGGACACAGAACTGCCAGCTCGTTTGACCGTTTCGTATACGCTTCGATCTCTGACCCAATCATTTTCAGATTATACAGCTCGTCTTCCAGCTTGTGAATGTCTTCACGCGTGCAATACTCCCTCTTGATGAGTTCCTTAAAATCGTTCCATGGGGTGGCGTTAGCAGCTGCCAACCCTAAGATTTGAACTTGGGCGTTCCACCAAGTTAGTGCTATTCCCTCCAAGGTGCCGGTGGCAAACTTGACCTTGCGAGCCTCAGGGCACTCGCACATCTCGAATACTGATTCTAGCTTCTCGAACCAGTGGAGGAGTCCAACCGCTCCTTCTGTGCCGCTGAAAGAGTTTGGACGACAGTCCATGAAATTCTTGAAAGTGCAGACAGGCTGCTGCGCGTGTTGACCTGCTTGAGCTGCTGCAACTGCCGCAGCAACTTGAGCTTGAACGAGAGCCTCTAGCTGGGCTTGAGTCATGTTGATTCGTCCAGACATGATCTTCATAGTAAAAGTAATGTAAATAAGAGTGGCTCGCGAGTAGGGCGATGACAGAAAAGTATGGGCATATAGGTGTTCTCATGAAATCAAAGCATGTGTATCTAAACGTAATGCGAGCAAAGTTCTAAGCAGTTCTAGCAAACAGGCAATAAACATAAACCTTATTACCTAAGATGTCGAGTCTTGCACGTGGAGCGAAGCGTCGTTGTGGATCGTTGAGAGCACTGTTCTGGTTATAGTCTGGTTTTAATAAAAACGTTTTCCCACATTAAAACCTAGTTCCCTATAACCAATGGCTCTGATACCAATCTGTCACACCCCCAAAATCCACACGCGGAGTATCACCGCTTGGAGGCGTGACATGACCAGGATCCTAACCACCAATCATATTGAACATGTAATATAATTAAGTATAGCGGAAGCATTTAAGTAATCCAAACAATAGTATGTTTGATTTAACATAAGTGTTGAAACATCATTCAAGATCCTTTGCCCACAACGACCTGCTCCTCCCTGTGCAAGCTCCATAATGTACCTAAGGTCCTGCAAGGCATGCAGCAAATAATCAACAAACTAGTTGAGCGAGTTCACAGAAAATAAGTTCAGTAATGGAGTAGTATAGCAAACATTGCGTTTGTTTATCTAGTCATGCATCGTATTAGTTCGTTCATTGTTCATGTATAGTATTGATTCGTATCGCGGGCTATTTCGGCATGTATGCGAAGATTGGGGAAAGTTCCCAAGTATTCTAGACTATGTATATTTGTATCGCGGCCACCCTGGCATGTGTGCGAAGTTTTAGTATATAGTTCGCGGCCTATCCAAGACATGTGTGCGAAGATCAGTCATAATATCGCGGCCAACCCCTGGCGTGTATGCGAAGATCAGTTCAATTGGTATACTAGTCTAGCCGTATCTTATCATTCACCACCCTCACCCTGAGGACTCATATCATTATGTTCTGTTAACTAAGTATGTACGTATAGTTTATTCAATCCCATTCCCACCCTGGGAACCCCATGCCTTGGCTGTGTGAACTCACCTTGGATTGCTCGGCAGATACACAAAGAGTACAGGTAGCAAGTAAATGATCAACCACGTCCTATCATGGTTTATTATGTAAGTCAGGTTCGGTTCAAGTATCGCACGTATGTATCACATAAGTTACCACGTTGCAAGCATACAAGGATTCATGGTAGACACGTACACGTATCGATAAACAATCTAAGTATTCGTCCCAACCATAACCCGGCCCAATAGTATTCACCCAACTAGCATGTCGGACCAACAGGTAAGCAGTCCAAT
Organism: Helianthus annuus; assembly: GCF_002127325.2. Taxonomy (NCBI): domain Eukaryota; kingdom Viridiplantae; phylum Streptophyta; class Magnoliopsida; order Asterales; family Asteraceae; genus Helianthus; species Helianthus annuus. The sequence continues at coordinate 82,027,406 of NC_035437.2, forward strand.
AGCATAACAGTCGTACGATTGGGCCCGTGGCAAAGTAGGCCCAAAACAGTGTATGTGTAATAGCCGGTCTCGAGTCGCAACGGGGATCTCGAGTCGCAACCGGGTTACGAGTCACATCAGGAGATTACGAGTCGCAACAGTAGGTTGCGAGTCGCAATGGCTGGTCTCGGTTCATCATGGTCCGGTTACGAGTCGCAACGGGACTCGCAACCATGATTGCGGCTGATGTCGTTGTGGTCTCGAGTCGAGACTGTGGGTTCCCGACTCGCAATCTGAGTCGCAACCATGCGTGTAACAGCTTTTCCTGAATTCCTTAAATAACAATAACAACTAATCCGTGATTTCAGCAAACATATTCAGCAGTTTCGGAAACAGATCAAATACCGAAAATAACAGTTTCATAGCATCTTCAAATTAGCATCATTAACATATTCATGACAGCCTCCAGAACACGTAATCAGATCATCAAACAGACCTAAACCGAAACATGAATCATATTATTGAACTAGCATGCAACCTAGCCGGCTAACATATACTTGGACCGATTAATCATATACGCATCAAAACAATAACAGGAACATAGTGTCCGATTAACATCATGCAAACCGAATTGTATGAATATTATGACATCAAGAACCTTCATTAATAATCACAGCAAGAACCCTAGTTATCACATAATATCATCACAACCAATCAATCCGAAAGCATACAACATACATCATTCAACCAAGAAAACACAAACCACTAACCGATTGAAAGGAGAGTAGGATTGATCCGTGGACAATGATCTCCGATGGGGGAAAGTCCTTGGCTGCCTTCGGTTTGCGAAGAAGAGAGGGAGAGTTTGTGTGTTCTTGATTGCTAAGTTGTGTAAAACTAAAACCCTAGAGGTAATGTGTGTATATATGCGTGTGAAGGGAAGTGGGCCGAAACCCCCACATGGGTTTTCTCATGGTCTCGAGTCCAACCATATGGACCGAGTAGGTTCTTATAAATGTTTCACTAATCGTTCAAGTAGTAACATATGCAATCACATTAAATCACGTAACATGTAACATTTAATCACTCACACAACCGTGTAACACAAAACATATCATGTATTCGTTCAAGTAACATAGTTCTGGAGTACGGGTTGTCACATTATTGCCACAATTAGAAATGCCTATATGGAAATGGGAATTGATAACAATGGATTTTGTTACCAAATTACCCAAGACACGAAAGGGTAATGATACAGTCTGGGTGATTGTAGACAGATTAACTAAGTCTGCTCATTTCTTACCAATGAAGGAAACTTTCAGTATGGAACAGTTAGCTAAACTATATGTAAATGAAGTAGTTTCATTGCATGGAATTCCTTTATCTATTGTTTCTGATAGAGATAGCCATTTTACTTCTCATTTTTGGACTAGTTTCCAAAAAGCAATGGGAACAAGTTAAATCTAAGCACATCTTATCATCCCCAAACGGACGGACAAAGCGAAAGGAAAATTCAAACAATGGAAGATATGTTTAGAGCTTGTACAATTGATTTCGGAGGAAATTGGGACGATTATCTACCATTAATAGAATTTTCTTACAATAACAGCTATTATACCAGTATTAATGCTGCACCATTTGAAGCACTTTATGGACGAAAGTGCCGAACTCCAGTCTGTTGGGCAGAAATTGGAGAAAAGCAACTATCTGGACCCGAGATAGTACAAGAAACAACAGACAAGATTATTCAAGTCAAGGATAGACTAAAAGCAGCACTGATGTGCGTGAAGTGTGTTATAGTTTGGATATATATTTTAAGCCCTTTTTACACTTTTTAGCCAAGTTTTAAATTTATAAAACACGATATTTACTAACACTAAACACACATATGGGCAAGTGCACCCATCGTGGACGTAGTATAGTGTTGGTAAGATACCGAGGTCGTCCAAGGACACAAGAGCTTTTAGTACCGGTTTATCCTCAACGTCTAATCAAATCAAAATGTTAGAAAAAGATTTTTAAACTAAGAAAATAAAACTAACTAAATACTGAAAAATAAAATAAAAATAAAAACAGATAGACAAGATGAATCACTTGGATCCGACTCGTGTGTTAGTATAACCTTTGATTATTTTCGCACTTTAGCACTTATTTAAGAGATTATCTTAGTTATTGTAGTAGGCCCCTCTTTTGAAGGCGACGCTACCCTCAACCCAGTAGTTTGAGTCACCAAGGATACAATCCTAAAGGGTCGGACTATTGAAAGATAATGAATTAAGTTATTAATGCAAATTATGGTAGGCCCCTCTTTTGGAGGTGACGTTACCCTCGACTAAGTAGTCCGAGTCAGTAGGGATACAGTCCTAAATAGCCGGGTTATAGTATTAATAGTAGTTAACTTATGAGGGGGTCAAAGAGTTTGGATCCCCGCCATCCAATACCTTTGGGTATTGAAGGAGATCCTACTAAATTTGACCCAGGTCCCTTGCAGGACCTCTAAACGCTGAACAAGGGCAAGACCCTTACCAAACTGTTCCCTTAACCCCCGACCAGGTAGCCAACATACCTCCATATAGACCGTGGAGATATGAATGGTGAAAATCTTTTATTTTATATAGACAGTAAAATAATGCCAAGACACCACGGACAAACGATAAGGAAAAGTCACCTTCAACATAAGCAACTAGTTATTAAAGTCATTAATACAAAACCAAATAAAAAGTGCAAAAGATTAAAAATAAAAAGTATTATACTAAACACTTGTCTTCACCAAGTGATGTAAGAGACTTAGGCAAACATGGCCTTGATTGTCAAGAACTCTTACGATCAATCTTGGATCCCGAGACGACTCACACACTCTATGATGGACAATGGATGATGGTGGTGGATGATGGTGTTGTGATGGTGGTGGGTGGTGGATGAAGTGTGAGAGAGGTGGTGTGCCAAGGGATGAGTTGCAATGAAGCCAAGCACTCCTATTTATAGGCTGAACAGAGGCCTGGGCACGGCCCCGTGCCTGTCTGACACTATCTCTCCTCATTAATTGTAATTCGCAATTACAATTAATGCGCCTGCAGTACTTTGGGCACGCCCCCGTGTTCACTGGGCACGGCCCCGTGGTGAGCAATAGAAGCTTCTACAGGTTTGTCTTTTCTGCTGCTTCTTGGGCACGGCCCCGTGCTCGCTGAGCACGGGGCGTGTTCAGTCTTCTGCCTTCTCTGTTTTGCTTGGGAGGATGCTGTTGAGGGGTCGGGCAATCCACTTTTGTTCCTTTTCTTGTATTTATGTTAGATTTAGCTGCCTTTTTTCTTCTTTTGTTAATTTGAGCTCATTTAATCCTGAAAATACAAAAGGAAGACAAAAATACACTTTTTCCAACATTAGTACTTAAAAAGGGTTAGTTTTATGCCTCATTTGATGTAATTTATATGTTGCATTTTACACACATCAAATATCCCCACATTTGAACTTTTGCTTGTCCTCAAGCAAAACTCTTTAATATGTGGCTTATACTCCCAAATGGAATGGGTAGAAGAGAAGGTTTTGGCTTGCCATAGAGTGTCGGGAATCCAAGATCTTTATTGGGTTTTATTTTTATTTATTTACAATCCTATTCATCATGATTTATTAAAAACTTTTCATAAGGTAAATTATTTATTAAGGCATAACATACCTTTATAAAATTCCATTTATATACAAGTTCACATACCTCACGGGAGAAATCACTCACACTCGGCCGAAGGTGTATTTTTAGTGAATCACTCGAGAGCGGCATGGAACTTATTCCTACCATAAGCTTGCCAAGCAATCATTCCTCCTCCTTTTTAACTTTATACCTTTGTAAATATCAAGAGCACTTTTTGGGTGAAGGGTTAGGCTTGGGCTAAAGGTGGGTAGTTGGGTTAGTGGTTAGTAGAAAAGGGCGAAAGTCGTAAAAAGCGTCGGTTTTCGTAAAACATTTTGTTTTTGTGACTTTTTATTTTTAATGAAGTATTTCTTCAAACAAGCTTTTGTTTGAGGAGCTTTGTTTGTTTATTTCTAACTTCATTGTATATATATATATATATATTTAGTCACACGAAAACCGAGCTTGTTACTAAAATAAAGGGTAAAAAAATAAAAAGGGTTTTGGGGTTAAGAAACGAAAAGGTTTAGGCTCAAAGGGGCTAACTAGGGGGAGTTTTTGGGTAGGTGAAAAGAAAAATAAAAATAATGGTTTTGAAAGAAAAAGGGTTAGTCCTAATGCCTCCATCATTTACTTACTTGGGTTTAAGTTGGTAAGGACCGGGAATGAATTGTCGTGGCAAGTTCTAGAGTCGTAAGAACCAAGCGGCTATTCACACAAGAAACGAAAAATGAGCATTTAGCGTAAAGATATATATTTGTATGCTCAATAAAGGCTCAAAACTCACTTTTGTGGGAATGGGTTTTTTTTTATGTGATCAAGTATATATATAATCGAATTTTAACTAAGCTTGTCATGCCGTTTCATAATTTTCTTATGTTGGTTCTTCTTATCACGACGCTATTGGTTGTAAACTTGTAAAAATATAACCTTGTTAGTCTTAGAGATCCCAACTTAAACTTTAGACAAGTAAAAAAAATGAAATTTTTTGAAAAAATTTGGGGTGATTAGGACTTGCAAAATTCAAGGTTTTAGCATCCCCCCCCCCCACACTTAAATTACACATTGTCCTTAATATGTCCCAAAAATAAATTTTTTTAGGTTGATTGAATGTGTAACATGGTGTTAAAAGCAAAATTTTATGTTACTGGCAGTCTGGACACGGCCCCGTGGGGACCGGACACGGCCCCGTGTTCAGGTGCCAGTAACAATAATTAAAGAAAAGAAACAGAAGCCTGGACACGGGGGCGTGTTCGGTGAACACGACCCGTGTCTAGTTACCTGAACTGGGCATTTGCCTGCAGGGTGTTCAGCACGGGGCCGTGTTGGCTGGGCACGGCCTGTGCTGAGCTTACTGTAATAGAGAAATTATTGTCGGATGGCCTTGTCTTTTGTGCATGGGGCCATGTTTCTCGTTTCCCTTGTCATCCTTTACCACCACGAGTGTGTTTTATTCCTGCACATTAAAACTGAAATTTTAAACTTAAACTAAGGATAGTTCCGCAGATTGCCTCCGTGGTGCGCCACGTTTATAAGGGTCCTTGGCTAGACCTAAGGCATGGTTATATGTTTTCTGAGCGGGATGTTTTGCTTCCCATGTTACACCGTCGGAGAGCATCATCCAAACTTGAATCAATAACCTTCATGTAATTGACCGGGTCATCGTCCTCTATTCTCTTCCCAACCCCGAACTTTACTTCATCATCCCCATACTTTAAAGTGAGTGTTCCGTCATTCATGTCTACCACTGCCTGTGCGGTGGCGAGAAATGGTCTCCCTAGTATGAGGGGACTTCGGTGTCTTCTTCCATATCGAGTATGACAAAGTCGGTCGGGAAGACGAAATTGTCGACCTTGACTAGGAGATTTTCAATGACACCTTGCGGGAATTTGACGATCGATTAACAAGTTGTATGCTCATTTTTGTAGGACTCGTTTTTCCTAGGCCGAGTCTCTTGAACATTGATGAGGGCATGAGGTTAATGCTAGCCCCAAGGTCGGCTAGTGCATTACGAACGGGGGAGTCCCCGATCGAGCAAGGAATTGTGAAGCTTCCGGGATCGATTTTCTTTTGGGGGAGTTTGTTGAGTACGAGGGCAGAGCATTCTTCGCCTAAGTTAACTAATTGCAATGTTTCAATTTTCCTTTTATGAGTGAGGAAGTCCCTCATGAACTTAGAGTATTTAGGCATTTGGGTTAGGACATCAATGAAAGGAATGTTGACATGCAATTGTTTTAGTAGACGTTCGAATTTTGCGAATTGCTCATTGGTCTTTTGACGGATTAACCTACCGGGGTACGGAACTCGAGGAGCCTTGGTAGGCTCTGGTGAGGGAGGGGAACCCTTCTCTTGTAGGGGCGGCGTTATGGTCTCCTCGGTATGCAGCGGGCCTTCTGTAGGACCCACGGTGTGGTTCCGTAATGTGAGGAGATGAACTTGCGCTTTTGGGTTTGTTTCGGTATTGCTTGCTAACGCGCCTTGTGGTCTCTCAGAGAAATTTTGGGCTAGTTGACTTATTTGTTTTTCGATGTTTTGAATACTAGCTTGTTGATTTCTAAGATTTTATTCTAATTCTAGAAACCTCTCCGAGTTTTTCTTTTCAGTGTCGGAGATGAGGCGAGATATAGTATTTTCAAGCCTTTCTCGTCCACCTTGTTGTTGAGGGAAATTTTGTGACTCATTTCTTGGTTGTTGAAAGTTCGTTGGTTGGTTTTGTTGGTTACTACTATTGTCGGGTTCTCTCCAACCAAGGTTAGGGTGATTTCGCCATCCTTGGTTGTAGGTGCCCGTTGGAGGACCCGACGGCCTAGGTCTATTATCAATGTAGTTTACCGATTCTTGTTGATCGTCTGTTTCTTTCATACAACTCCAATTTTTATGTGGCCCACCACACCCTTCATAAGCCATAAGTGTGACAACTCGTATTACCGAACTTATACATGTGCTTAATGTAACGTACGTGAACTTGGTGTAATTATTTGGTATGTTAATTTAATGAGATGATATGTGTTACACGTTATAAGTGAATGTTATATGAATATGTGTGCACTCGTATGTATATGTATGTATAATCACACGAAATAAATCAATCGCACAATAGCAACTCGAACGCACAAGTCTTTGGGCTCTACGACTCTCGGCCCACTTTTGTTGAACTTGAACCGAATGGGCAACCCATTAAGGGGATTCGGCCCACTTTCCTTTGCACGCATAACCTTAGTAGGAGGGGGGTATACTCCTCATTTGTTACAACTCTCATAACACACAAACCCTACTCTATCTTTCCCTCTCTCGAAGCCGACGGCAACTCACATAGCCGAAGCTATCTCGTGAAGCCTTCTTGATCGGATCACCCTTGTGTTACCTCTTAAATCGGTTAGTGTGTTTATTGTTAATTGCATGATTGAATGTTGCTATGATTCCATGTTTTGATTAAACGATTAGGGTTGCATGTATGATGAACAACAATGTACTATGTGATGATGTTCTTATGAATCGGATGTGTGTGATGATGATAATCGGCTATTATAGATTTTTCTCGAATTGTTTACATGATGAACTAGAACCGAATGCTTGTTAATCGGCTACATGTTTGTGAAATCGGATTTGTTTTATGGTCGAGTATGAAGCGTTATATGATGATTGAAACCCTTAGATGAATATGTTTGGGTATTTTGGATTATTGTTCATGATTATGATTAATTAGGGTTCATGAGAATTAAGGTGATGAAACCCCCATTTGATCGATATTTGGTTAAGTTGAAACTAGTTAGTTGTTGATTGTTAACCACGAAAATAGGAAACTGATTGATTGTTTTGACCGAGTTAATGTATGATTGGTAACTGTTACTTTTTCTATAAATGATATGCATAATTTTCGGATGTTTAAACCAATCGAACAAGACCTCCTGGTCGCACAAGAGGTCCATTCGCACAAGATGGTCCAATCGCACAAGACTTATTGGATCGCACAAGTTGTTATGTTTGTTTAACTGTTGGGCCAGGTGTATATTTGGGCTGGGCTAGTCGGATCGCACAAGTCGACCGGATCGCACAAGCTATCTGGATCGCACAAGACATGTTATTTGGGTCGTGTTCATGCTTATGGTTCTGTTGGACAGCTTAACTATTTGGGCCGGGTGGTTATCTGGATCGCACAACATGATGTGGGTCGCACAAGGCTGTGCCGACCGCACAACATGTTGGGCCGCCTGTTATTGGGCTTTATATTTTGGATCGTACAAATTAGACATGATGAGTACTCGAATGCTACTGTCAACGTGATAACATGAATTATATGTATTTGCCATAATCAATGTGTGTTCATAATCTGCTAGCTTATGTGATACTTATGTGCACAACCCGAAACCAAAACCTGACTTGTATACTGTTAGGACGTGGTTGACCACTCTTAGTTCAAGAAACCTTTTTGTGTATCTGCCGAGCAAACCAAGGTGAGTTCACACTCTTACCAAGGCATGGGATTCCCAGTGGGTTGGGAGTGGGTTTGAATAATGGGATTGAACAGTTACTCGTACTTACACGGCTACTAGACTATCTACCATCGTCCTCGGGTTAAGCAGGGCACTTACGTAAAACCTACGTAAACAAGTACTTACCACTGTCCTTAAGTTACGAAGGGCACTTACGTAAAACCTACGTAAACTCACACATGCTACTGTCTTCCGGGTTAGGAAGGACACTTACGTAAAACCTACGTAAACCCTACGCGTACCACTGTCCTCGGGTAAAGAAGGGCAACGTAAAGCCTACGTAAACTTCGTACGTACTCCTGTTCTCGGGTTAGGAAGAACACCTATGGTTACAAATAGTCTAGTAAATATAATCATGGGAAGCCCCCACTAATAGTAAATATAAACATGGGAAGCCCCCACTAATAGTACATACATACATGGGAAGCCCCCACTAAATGAACATACGACTTACTATTACGAACTTACTTATTGTGAACTCGCTCAACTAGTTGTTGACTCTCTATTACATGCCTTGCAGGAACTTTGGTATACATGGAGCTTGCACGGGAGGCGCAGTCGTGGGCACGGAATGTGGATGTTTTGATAAACACTTATGACAGTTGAAAACTTAATAATTACGTTGGATTTTATACTATGCTTCCGCTACACAAACTATGTTATTTGAACACCTTTCATATTGTGGGTTGATATACATTTACGTTTGCTAACTTCTTATATGTTCAATATGATTGGTGGCTTGATCCTTGTCATGTCACGCCCTCATGCAGTGGTACTCCGCGTGTGGATTTTGGGGGTGTGACCGATTGGTATCAGAGCCATTGGTTATAGAGAACTTGGTTTTAACAAGGGGAAAAACGTTTTTATTAAAACCAGACTATAACCAGAAAAGTGCTCTCAACGATCCACAACGACGCTTCGCTCCACGTGCAAGACTCAACATACTAGGTAATATGGTATATGTTATATTGCCTACTTGCTAGATTACATATAACTTTGCTCAGGGTATGCTTAGATACACATAACCACTATTGCTTCAGAACACTTGTGTGCTTACTCTCTTCTGTCATCACACTTTTCGCGAACCTCTCTTACTTATGTTACCTTTGCTATGAAGATCATGTCTGGACGTGTTAACATGACTCAAGCCCAGTTGACGGCTCTCATTAACGAACAAGTTGCTGCGGCACTTGCAGCCGCACAAGCAGGAGGTATATCCTGCAGTTGTAACTCACACTAGGATCTTTAGATCCTACACTTTTAGACCAACTCTTGTGTTTAACTTTGTCCTATTCGTACACAATAGGTCAACCCGCACAGCAACCTGTTTGCACTTTCAAGAACTTCATGGACTGTCGTCCAAGCACGTTTAGTGGCACTGAAGGAGCAGTGGGACTCCTTCATTGGTTTGAGAAGCTCGAGTCGGTGTTTGATGTGACAACCCTCACTAAACCAGGTATCCGTACGACTTAATTAATGACTAATTACTGCTTGATTATTGTGCTTGCTTGAAATTACTGATGAACTGCTACTTGATTTCTGATACTTGTACATACCTGCATCATACTTTAATTACCGTCACTACATTATTTACACGCTGAACCTTAGTGACAAACATGATGCACAAAAGCACAGTAGCACTATGAACGGATAACCTATTGAACATGCTGATAAGCCAGCATCAGGCAGATATTGCCTCTAAGGCCTGTATGAGCCAGAAATATTTCACTACACCCATAGTGAGTGTAGGGATACAAGGGTTGTAGAACTGCGTCTCTAGGGATAAGTTATAATGACTGGATGTGCCTAAAACGTACACTGAGCACAAAACTCAGCACTTTAATTAACAATTCAGCTTTTAGCTAACTAATAAAGTGCCAAAACATCAGAAAAATATTACTAGACTGATGTGTGTAAAATGCAACATATAAATTACATCAAATGAGGCATAAAATTAACCCTTTTTAAGTACTAATGTTGGGAAAAGAGTGTTTTTGTCTTCCTTTTGTAATTTCAGGATTAAATGAGCTCAAATTCACAAAAGAAGCAAAAAGACAACTAATTCTAACATAAATACAAGAAAAGGAACAAAAGTAGACTGCCCGAACCCTCAACGGCATCCTCCCAAGCAAAAAAAGAGAAAACAGAAGCCTGAACACGCCCCGTGCTCCAGCACGGGGCCGTGCCCAAGAAGCAGCAGAAAAGACAAACCTGTAGAAGCTTCTATTGCCCACCACGGGGCCGTGCCCAGTGAGCACGGGGGCGTGGCGAAAGTACAGCAGGCGCATTAATTGTAATTGCGAATTACAATTAATGAAGAGAGAGAGTGTCAGACGGGCACGGGGCCGTGTCCAGCGGACACGGGGCCGTGCCCAGCCTTCTGTTCAGCCTATAAATAAGAGTGCTTGGTTTCATTCCAACTCATCCCTTGGCACACCACCTCTCTTACACTTCATCCACCACCCACCACCACCATAACACCATCATCCACCACCATCATCCATTGTCCATCGTAGAGTGTGTGAGTCGTCTCGGGATCCAAGATTGATCGTAAGAGTTCTTGACAATCAAGGCCATGTTTGCCGAAGTCTCTTACATCACTTGGTGAAGACAAGTGTTTAGTATAATACTTTTTATTTTTAATCTTTTGCACTTTTTATTTGGTTTTGTATTAACGACTTTAATAACTAGTTGCTTATGTTGAAGGTGATCTTTCCTTATCGTTTGTCCGTGGTGTCTTGGCATTATTTTACTGTCTATATAAAATAAAAGATTTTCACCATTCATATCTCCACGGTCTATATGGAGGTATGTTGGCTACCTGGTCGGGGGTTAAGGGAACGGTTTGGTAAGGGTCTTGCCCTTGTTCAGCGTTTAGAGGTCCTGCAAGGGACCTGGGTCAAATTTAGTAGGATCTCCTTCAATGCCCATAGGTATTGGATGGCGGGGATCCAAACTCTTTGACCCCCTCATAAGTTAACTACTATTAATACTATAACCCGGCTATTTAGGACTGTATCCCTGCTGACTCAGACTACTTAGCCGAGGGTAACGTCACCGCCAAAAGCGGGGCCTACCATAATTTGCATTAATAACTTAATTCATTATCTTCCAATAATCCAACCCTTTAGGATTGTATCCTTGCTGACTCAAACTACTGGGTTGAGGGTAACGTCGCCTTCAAAAGAGGGGCCTACTACAATAACTAAGATAATCTCTTAAATAAGTGCAAAAGTGCGAAAATAATCAGAGGTTATACTAACACACGAGTCGGATCCAAGTGATTCATCTTGTCTATCTGTTTTTATTTTATTTTTATTTTTCAGCATTTAGTTAGTTTTTATTTTTCTAGTTTAAAAACCTTTTTCTAACCTTTTGATTTGATTAGACATTGAGGATAAACCGGTACTAAAAGCTCTTGTGTCCTTGGACGACCTCGGTATCTTACCAACACTATACTACGTCCACGATGGGTGCCCTTGCCCATATGTGTGTTTAGTGTTAGTAAATATCGTGTTTTATAAATTTAAAACTTGGCTAAAAGTGTAAAAGGGCTTAAAATATACATTAAAAATATAACACCTCGCACACATCATAGACACTTTCCAAAGTGTCAGGAATAATTTGTGTCACTAAAAAGGGTATTAACGACACTTAAAAGCTTTGCTAAGTACTTTAACGGATTACTATCCAACCGAACAACCGGACTTTACCCGGAATATGAAAATATTGTCATTAACATTATTCATATTTTTTCTGAGCCAGTTAGGGTCCCCGAATACCCTAACACCCGCCCTAAAGCACAACACACAACTAACCGGGTTAAGTACTTAACTAACCTACTTAACCTAACTAAACTAATCTAACTAATAGTTGAAAATGAACTAGCTAACCCCCCCCCCCTTGGGCCGATTTCGGTCACATTGTGACCTTAACTTGTACCATTTTGAATATTATAATCTCTTATGTTCCATATCAAGAAGACAATAGAACCATTGGACATTAATCTCATGTTTATCTATAAGTACCTTGGTTTGCACTTAGAATCATTCACCATCCAACATCACACAAAAACTCTCTCTCTTGCCCTCTAAAGCTTCGGCCGAGATCCCCTACATACATTCCACCATTTTTCGAGTTTGATCATCCATTTCCAAGTCCACACAAGTGTCAAGGATCCCGCGTAAGGAGTCTTGGTGCACTCGGAGCTCGAAGGACCTCATTCTCTAGCTTTTATCCTCTCATTTTGCGCTTAGATTCTTCCCTAGCCTCGAGCTAGTGGTATGTTACTTAAATCACTTACTCGAACTATTTTAAAGTGGTTAATACGATGCGTAACGATTAAAACTCGAAATCTTACAAGTTGATGCTTTAAAGTCTACTAAAAACACAAATAAAGATGGTTAAAAGCTCATATGTTGTGTAAATGTTGTAGTAATTGACTTGTGTGGTTATTTGGACCCGATCTATGTTGTGGTAGCTTGGATCATCATTTAACCCGGGTTGGTCATGATCATGAATCATGACATAAGGTTGTTTTGAATGTAACAAGGGTTAAAGGGTGAAACTCTATCACACACGAATCATGAACTTGTGTAAAAGCATTGTTACTTGTAAAATAGTGTTTAAAACTAGTAGATCTACGTATCTACAAGTGGTATTCTCAAAGGACCGAGTGTCAAGAAAATCATGTTTTCTAAAGACAGATCTTATGATAACTAGAATGATTTTTAGAACACACAAGTGTGTAAACACTTGTGTAACGCAAAGTTTCGACAAAATAACTATTTTTGTAAAATTTACAAGAAGATGTAAAGACGGACTTTCTATAAAAACGGGGTTTTTACGAAGCCGGACTAATTTATATTAAGATCCGCTAAAAGTAATAAGATTTACTTCATATTTTTGAGTAAATCACAAGTTCATGAAATCTTTGCGATTTACATATTATTTAACAAGTTGATGCGTTGAATATTGTTTGGATTGAATAAGAAATTGGTTGAATTGATTTGTAAAAGAAAATGATACGCTTGAAAGCGTGGCCACCTCTAGTTACAGAGGAAACTCTGGCGAAATTTTTCCAAAAATCTAACACTTAGAATTATTTTCACTATAAGTGTTAGACACACTTTTTGGCATGTTTTCAAAATATATAAGTTTCGCCACGACTTTATTTACAAAATATCGGAGGTGGGATTTCACAAAATAAAACTTAGTAAATACATATTTAATATATATATTTTTCATAAATCACTTGATGCGTGTTTATGATTATTTTGCGAAGATACATAAATATTATTTTTAGAGTAAAAATAATATTATCGAATGTTAACGAATCCAAAATAGTACGAACGCTTTCACGATAAATATATAAGTTACACCGGTAATTACTATTACCACTTGATCGTTAAAACGTAACTTACGCACTTTACGGAAATATTCATGCACACGTATATTGGACAAAGTATTATTTTGGGAAAATTTTGTAAAGTAAAAATATAATATTTTTGAGAAAAATATTTATATTTTGGGATTGGAAATAAATATATATTAAGTGAGACTTAATGATATAATTCGAACGCACATGTATTAAATCCCCCATCCTTGGGAAGGAGAATAATTACCAAGTATGCACCACATGTAAACACGAAATAGTTGTCTAACTATTTCCCAAAACGTAAACCATAAAGCTAAGGCACGGCCATCCGTCTAATAGAGTTAGTACATGTAGGTCGTTGCACAGCTGCTTGACTTGGAGTATTACTTGGTAGAGACGCACCGCTGTGAGTTCATGTCCCCCCTTTTCTCTTAACTGTTTTCAGTTTTCTAAACTGCGGGGGTGAAATACATGTTACTTTGATTATGATTACTTTATACATGGTATGGTTAGCGTAAGGAGGGTTACTATTTAGATCATGTGAATGGGTAGGCGGAAACTTGAGGTCATTAATACTCAGGGTAGGACCGAGGGGCAGGAGCGATAGATCTATTTGGGTGTAGCGAGCCCAGTCCCAGGCCCAGCATAACGGACCTCAGGATGACTTTGTACCCGGCGCATAAATCTGCTAGGTTTGAGCCTTCCTACTTGCATTTCACACATATCAATGGCCTTGCAAACCATTGGTGATCTCTTTTTCCATATTTGCTACATACCAGGATTTTGATAAATACAAAGGTTTATTTACTCACTTACGCATGAACTCGCTCAACATTATTGTTGATTTTTCAACTTACATGTATTTCAGGGAATTAAAGGATCTGGCATGGTATGGCACGTTTTCCCACTGCACTAGTACGAGGTCATCCGGGTTTAGGGAATGTGACTCTTTCCTGGACAAGTCACAGTCCTTAAACTGTGTTTATGTTATGATATGGTTGTGTTTGTGAACAATGTTTATGTCGTTAGGTTGTGTTACCGTTAAAACAATGTTGTTGTTTTTGGATTTTAAAACTTAATTGAATGGATGATCTCGCATGATTTTATTTCATATAGCTTTGTTATGATTAAGCTATGGTATTAAGAAGTCACACCAAATAAACCACGCTTCCGCAAAGCCAGGGTGTGACAGCTTGGTATCAGAGCTCTGATCATAGCGAACTAGGATTCCTTCTCGAGTCTAGACTATGATCACTAGGGCTCTCACGAAAACATTTTTACTGCATACCACTTAAGTCCAGATCCAAAACCTTTTTATAAACAAATGTTGAGCACATTTTATTTATTTATTTTTAGGCTCAGTCTTGGAGGCTGAGGCTCGGTCTTGGAGGCCGAGGCTCGATCTAGGAGATCGAGGTAGAGGGCTAGTGAGACTAGGATGAGTAGGCTCAGTCTTGGAGGCTGAGGCTCGGTCTTGGAGACCGAGGCTCGATCTAAGAGATCGAGGTAGATGGCTAGTGGGACTAGGGAGAATAGGCTCAGTCTTGGAGGCTGAGGCTCGGTCTTGGAGGCCGAGGCTCGATCTAAGAGGTCGAGGTGGATGATAGAGCAGTCTTAGAGACTGGGAGGAATTTGGCTAGTGGGACTAGGAGTGTCAGTCTAGGAGACTGGGAGGCTAGTGGGACTAGGAAAGTTATGTGATTTCTTACTTGGTGACTAATGTGTTTGTCTGATTATATGACTGATTCTTTGTGCATATTTGTGTTTATGATACAGACTCATGGACTCGCCCGGTACAGGCGACTTAGACACCACCGGACCTAGACCTGTAGTATCTGATGACCTAGTATCTTCAGAGCACGAGGTGCACACGTCGGACGTTTCCAGCACGGACAAGGACGACTTCCAACCCTTCGCGCTACCTGACGGGGCTGATGAGCTCGCCGATGGCCCTCTTGTTGAGTACCTACCGTTAGTGGAGATTCCTGCTCCCATACCCTTAGCTGTTTACCCTGCCTACGATTTACTTCTTGGCGCCAAGGCTGACGGCGACATTGATCTGTTCGACGATGATCTCCTAGAGGATGATGAGGAGGGCGAGGCCCTCATAGCCGACGGAGGACTTTTACTGCTAGCAGATGCTCCAGCTGCGGAGTCACCTGCACACTCACCTGCTCCAGACTCCTTCGAGTCTGTGGCCTCCGCACCTTCCCACACTCTGAGCGCACAGCACTTTTCACATGGTTCAGATCCTGACCAGGCATCCTCTGTTGCCCTTATACCTAGCTTTGCTTTTGACCACGATGATGTGGAGGATTCCGATCCTATCTTTCCCCCGGGATTCGACCCGGATCAGGATATAGAGTTTATACCTATGGATCAGCCTATGGAGGATCCAGTCGACCCAGCTGACCCAGTTGATCCCATCGACCCTGAGTTTGACTTTGAGATGGCTTTTGATGATCCCGAGCCTGCCATCGCCCCTGAGTAGGCAGCCGCTCTAGACCCTGTGCTCGAGCATGACCCCGTTCATGTTGGCATGCCTATTGAGCCTGTGTTTGCTGACCCACCTGTAGATGATCACCCTGTGGATGCTCCATTGTTGGAGGGCGATCATGTCATTGCTGCTGATCATGTTGATCACCCACTTATTGCTGATGCACCCGTTCACCCTCTTGTTGCTCCCCCACCTGATCCCGTTCCACTAGAGCCCGAGCATGCACTGTTCATGACCCACATGGATCCACCAGATGAGCATGCACAGCACGGGTGGATTCCTACTGATGATGATGTTCCACCTATTCCCCCTCACATCACTGATGCACGACACGTTGATTTCTCTTTTCCATTTCCTCAGTTTACACCTCCAGCGCGACCTAGAGAGGGTTCCTCGGCCCATCCCTTTGGGCATGTGCCGACGTCTGTTCCCTTCATGTCACAGTTTCCACCTGTTTTACCCCTTGTTTCTCCATTTCATGTGGCACCTTTTGATCCCACCAGGGAGCCGTTTCTTTGGTCATCACCACCTGTCATGCCACCGACTGACCCCTACCATCCCTTCCATGCGGGGCACACTATTGAGGACATTTTGATGTCTTTTGTTTTTCAGCACGAGGCACACACACAGCGCATTCAGGAGCTGGAGAGAGCTCAGCCGCCGCCGTGTCAGTGCCAGGGTCAGACCCACTCTCCTTTGCAGCCTTCTCGACCTGTACCCCCAGATTATGCTGCACGCCTCTTTGCCCTAGAGCAGCAGGTTGCTTCTTTTATTCGTACTCAGAGAGCCATGGAGGAGGACTGGCTCCAGTTGCGTCGTTTGTTTTACACTCACTTTCCCCCTCCTCCACCGCCATCCGTATAGAGCTCATCAGTACCGTTTGAGTAGACGTTGGTGAGAAGACCGCGATTGCTTTTGACTGCACAACATTTTTGGAGACTACTTTCTGATTATGACTTTTGTTGATTTTGTACATGGGATGTAGTGACACTGATTTGATATAGTTTTTGGACAGGGGTGATGTAGCCCCTAGTTGATTGATGATTGTATGACACTGTGATGTACTGATACACTTACTATGTGGTCTCGATATATGGCAATCGCAGTATTCTCATCATATTTGATGCTTGATTGATTATTTATGTTTTAATGACATGGGATGTTGTGTGAATGATATTTGTGATAAGAGATGATATGTGAATGATATACTGATAACATGAGATGTTATGTACTATTACTATTATTATATACGCGCGTTTTATTATGGCCTGACCGACGTAAACACATCTTTAGAAGATGCCGCCGAGATGTCAAGAACCGCAAATGCCTACCAATCAGGCAGAACTCCAGCAAATCATTGCTGCTGCCATCGCACAATACGCCGCCTCTCAATGAGGGATTAGTGGAAGTAACTCAGGCAACACTGGCAACAACAACAACCCACCTCATGGTAATACTAAGTCATTTAGACATACCATGACCTAATTGGATATCTTTAGCAAAGATGCTAATGCCGTTCACATGTTATACTGTACGTGCAGGGTGCACCTACAAACAGTTTCTGGACTGCAAGCCAGTCAACTTTGATGGCATAGGAGGTGCTGTCGCCTTTGTTCGTTGGGCTGAGAAAACTGAATCTGTTCTTCGCATGAGCAAATGCGCACTAGATCAGCAAGTCACCTATATCTCTGGGCTATTCTTGGATGGAGCCCTATCGTGGTGGAATTTGCAAGTACAGACCCTTGGTGAAGCTGCTGCCTACGCGCTGACCTGGACCGAACTGAAGGAACTTATGCGCAAAAAGTACTGTTCCCGCGCTGAAATCCAAAGATTGGAAACAGAGTTCTGGCATTTAAAGATGGAAAGCCCAAAGATCGCAGAATACGTTCAGAGGTTCCACGACTTATCGCATGTGGTACCCTATATGGTCACTCCAGAGTTCAAAAGGATTGAACGTTTTATTTGGGGATTAGCTCCTCAAATCATAAGCATGGTGACCTCCTCCAAGCCTGCGACTATTACTGAGGCGATTGATTTGAGCGTGGCTCTCACCGAGGAAGCTATTCGCCTGAACAAGTTTGATGAAGCGGAGCCAAAGAAGAAAGAGACTCATGTGGAGTCATCAGGAGGTAACAAGCGGAAGTTTTTGAACTTCAAGCAAGGCACTAGCGGTGTGGTTAAGAAAGGGGAATCAAGCACCCCAGCTCAGGTTACAGCTGGTAGTGGGAAGAAAGGAAAAGGATACATGGGCACCCAGCCCAAGTGTAATACCTGCCAGCGCCACCATTCTGGCCGTTGTGGTTTGAAAGTTTGTGAAGCTTGTGGAAAGATTGGACACTTGAAGGACTCTTGTTGGGCCATAGCTGGCCAGAGAGGCCAGGGAGGATTCGGAAACAGAAACACCAACCGGGGCGGAAATGGAAATCGCCCACAAGGGAACAATGGAGGTGATGGAAATCGAGTTAACAATGCTAATCAAGCGGGCACTGTGAATCGTAATCAAAGGAATAACCAAGCTGGTGGAAATGGGCAAAGATCAGGATGCTTCAACTGTGGTGATCTTGAGCACTACAAGAGGAACTGCCCGGAGTTGAACCAAGCCCGTGGTAGAGTGTTTAACATAGAAGCGAGGGAAGCACGCTAGGATCCCAACGTTGTTACTGGTACGTTCCCTGTAAACCAACGCTATGCATCCGTTTTATTTGATACTGGCGCCGATTATAGCTTCGTATCATTAGAGTTTAAGAATATGCTTGGTTTAGCCGCTAGTAAGTTAGATATTCCGTACTCGATCGAATTGGCTAATGGAAAGTTGGTAGAAGCCAATGAAGTTATCAGAGGTTGTGTGATCGAATTGGGAGAGCGCGAGTTTGCTCTGGATCTACTACCAGTCCAGTTGGGAAGCTTCGACGTGGTGGTAGGAATGGATTGGTTATCAGGCAACAAGGCAGAGATAGTTTGTCACGAAAAGGTAGTTCGTATCCCAACCGAAGATGGTGAGACCATTGTAGTTCACGGAGAGAAGCGTGATACACCGTTGAGGATTATCAGCTGCCTCAAAGCGCGAAGATGTTTACAGAAGGGATGTGCTGCCTTTCTGGCACACATTGTAGATAAGAAAGCTGAAGAACCGAAGATCGAAGACATCCCTGTCGTGAGGGAATATCCAGAAGTCTTCCCAGAAGACTTTCCTGGATTGCCGCTTCAGAGGCAAGTGGAGTTTCGCATCGACTTAGTTCCAGGCGCCGCGCCTGTGGCTAAGGCACCCTATAGACTTGCTCCGTCTGAGATGCAAGAACTGTCGACACAACTTCAGGAGTTGTTAGACAAGGGATTTATCCGACCAAGCTTCTCGCCTTGGGGAGCTCCAGTTTTGTTTGTCAAGAAGAAGGACGGTAGTTTTCGAATGTGCATCGACTACCGGGAGTTGAACAAACTGACGATCAAGAATAGATACCCTCTGCCAAGGATTGATGATCTGTTTGACCAACTGCAAGGCTCAAGCTTTTATTCAAAGATCGATCTTCGATCTGGATACCATCAGTTAAGGATACAAGAGGAGAGTATCCCGAAGACAGCCTTCAGAACTCGATATGGACACTACGAGTTTCTAGTCATGTCGTTTGGGTTGACAAACGCACCTGCAGTGTTCATGGATTTGATGAATAGAGTTTGCAAGCCGTATTTGGATAAGTTCGTGATAGTGTTCATCGATGAAATCTTGATCTATTCAAAGACGAAGGCTGGGCACGAACAGCATTTAAGAGCCATTTTGGAATTGCTAAAGAAGGAACAGCTGTATGCCAAGTTCTCTAAGTGCGAGTTTTGGCTACGTGAAGTCCAGTTCCTTGGACACGTGGTAAATGGAGATGGACTTCATGTGGACCCCACCAAGATCGAAGCAATCAAGAATTGGGAAACGCCAAAGACGCCAACCGAGATTCGGCAATTCTTGGGTTTGGCTGGCTATTATCGAAGGTTCATTGAGAATTTTTCAAAGATCGCTCAACCATTGACGCTCCTCACTCAAAAGGATAAGAAGTTTGATTGGGGAATCAAACAGGAAGAAGCGTTCCAGGTATTGAAAGATAAGCTCTGCAATGCGCCAATCTTAGCACTACCGGAAGGTACAGAAGACTTTGTGGTATACTGTGACGCCTCACGTCAAGGATTGGGTTGTGTGTTGATGCAACACCAAAAGGTTATTGCTTACGCGTCACGCCAGCTGAAAGTGCATGAAAAGAACTATACCACCCACGATTTGGAACTAGGCGCAGTAATTTTTGCTTTAAAGATCTGTAGACACTACCTTTATGGTACAAAGTGCACAATCTTCACAGATCACAAGAGCCTCCAACACATATTCAACCAGAAGGAGTTGAATATGAGACAAAGACGATGGGTTGAGCTGTTGAACGATTATGACTGCGAGATAAAGTATCATCCAGGGAAGGCGAATGTGGTCGCCGATGCCCTAAGTCGAAAGGAGAGAATCAAGCCTATAAGGGTTAGGGCTTTAGAAATGATAATTCAGACCGATCTTTCCTTGCGCATTCGTGCCGAGAAAAAAAATCTCTCAAGGAAGGGAACCTTGAAGAGGAATATCTCCGTGGGATGGAGAAGTTATTGGTACCAAACAAGGAAGGAACGTTATGTTTTGAGAAAAGGATTTGGGTTCCTTTGTTTGGAGGAGTAAGGAAGGTTATTTTTGATGAGGCACACAAATCGCGGTACTCTATCCACCCAGGAGCGGATAAGATGTACCAAGATCTTAAGGATTATTATTGGTGGCCTAGGATGAAAGGTGATGTGGCCGTTTATGTGAGCAAATGTTTAACATGCGCTAAGGTTAAAGCGGAATACCAGAAGCCTTCAGGACTTCTGCAACAACCGGAAATTCCCTAGTGGAAGTGGGAACAAATCTCCATGGATTTTGTTACGAAGTTGCCAAGAGCGCCAAAAGGCCATGACACTATCTGGGTAATAGTGGATCGATTAATGAAGTCGGCACACTTCTTACCTATCAGAGAGAAGGATAATACGAGCAAGCTGGCCGAAATTTACATGAGAGAAATTGTTACACGCCATGGAGTACCTCTCTCAATCATCTCTGATAGAGACGGAAGATTTGTATCAAGGATTTGGCAATCCTTCCAAGAAGCTTTTGGCTCGCAATTGAATATGAGCACCGCGTTTCACCCGCAGACCGACGGTCAAAGGGAACGGACGATACAGACCTTGGAAGACATGCTGAGAGCATGTGTGATGGATTTGGGAGGTAGCTGGGATAAGCATTTGCCTTTGGTCGAATTTTCATACAACAACAGCTATCACGCCAGTATTGGTGCTGCGCCATTCGAAGCTTTATATGGCCGCAAGTGCAGATGAACGCTCTGTTGGTCTGACGCAGGTGATAGACAGTTGGGTGGTCCTGATGTGGTCCAGGAAACCACTGATAAGATTGCACAGATCCGAGATCGCATCAGTGCGGCTCGTGACCGTCAGAAAGCCTACGCGGATCGAAAAAGGAAACGTCTAGAGTTTGAGGTAGGAGATATGGTTTTGTTGAAGGTATCACCCTGGAAGGGTGTGGCACGCTTTGGGAAGCGTGGAAAGTTAAATCCGCTGTATATTGGCTCGTTTAGAATTCTGGAAAGAATTGGGTCCGTGGCATACAAGTTGGATCTACCTGCCGAATTAAATGGTGTTCACGATACGTTCCACGTATCAAATTTAAGGAAGAGTCCAACGCAAGATACCGTTGTCATTCCTACCGACGAAATTCATGTTGACGACACGCTCCACTTCGTTGAAGAACCCGTTGAGGTTACGGATTGGAAAGTGAACAAGACCCGCCGGAGCAGTGTCAAGCTCGTCAAGGTTCGTTGGAATGCCAGACATGGTCCTGAATACACTTGGGAACGTGAGGACCGGATGAAAGAGAAATACCCCCACTTATTTCCCAAGAACCCTGCGACTAGAAGCAGAACTTAAAATTTCGGGACGAAATTTTTCTAACGGGGGGAGAATGTGACAACCCTCACTAAACCAGGTATCCGTACGACTTAATTAATAACTAATTACTGCTTGATTATTGTGCTTGCTTGAAATTACTGATGAACTGCTACTTGATTTCTGATACTTGTACATACCTGCATCATACTTTAATTACCGTCACTACATTATTTACACGCTGAACCTTAGTGACAAACATGATGCACAAAAGCACAGTAGAACTATGAACGGATAACCTATTGAACATGCTGATAAGCCAGCATCAGGCAGATATTGCCTCTAAGGCCTGTATGAGCCAGAAATATTTCACTACACCCATAGTGAGTGTAGGGATACAAGGGTTGTAGAACTGCGTCTCTAGGGATAAGTTATAATGACTGGATGTGCCTAAAACGTACACTGAGCAAAAAACTCAGCACTTTAATTAACAATTCAGCTTTTAGCTAACTAATAAAGTGCCAAAACATCAGAAAAATATTACTAGACACTTTCCAAAGTGTCAGGAATAAGTTGTGTCACTAAAAGGGTATTAACGACACTTAAAAGCTTTGCTAAGTACTTTAACGGATTACTATCCAACCGAACCACCGGACTTTACCCGGAATATGAAAATATTGTCGTTAACATTATTCATCTTTTTCTGAGCCAGTTAGGGTCCCCGAATACCCTAACACCCGCCCTAAAGCACAACACACAACTAACCGGGTTAAGTACTTAACTAACCTACTTAACCTAACTAAACTAATCTAACTAATAGTTGAAAATGAACTAGCTAACCCCCCCCCCCTTGGGCCGATTTCGGTCACATTGTGACCTTAACTTGTACCATTTTGAATATTATAATCTCTTATGTTCCATATCAAGAAGACAATAGAACCATTGGACATTAATCTCATGTTTATCTATAAGTACCTTGGTTTGCACTTAGAATCATTCACCATCCAACATCACACAAAAACTCTCTCTCTTGCCCTCTAAAGCTTCGGCCGAGATCCCCTACATACATTCAACCATTTTTTGAGTTTGATCATCCATTTCCAAGTCCACACAAGTGTCAAGGATCCCGCGTAAGGAGTCTTGGTGCACTCGGAGCTCGAAGGACCTCATTCTCCAGCTTTTATCCTCTCATTTTGCGCTTAGATTCTTCCCTAGCCTCAAGCTAGTGGTATGTTACTTAAATCACTTACTCGAACTATTTTAAAGTGGTTAATACGATGCGTAACGATTAAAACTCGAAATCTTACAAGTTGATGCTTTAAAGTCTACTAAAAACACAAATAAAGATGGTTAAAAGCTCATATGTTGTGTAAATGTTGTAGTAATTGATTTGTGTGGTTATTTGGACCCGATCTATGTTGTGGTAGTGTCACACCCCGACCACGTAAAACAACAAAACGTGGCGGAATCGTCGGGGAGTGTTGTAACAGAATCATTGTTTCATAACACATGGAAAATTTAAATTTTGTTTTATTGATAAAAAGAGTTACAATGTCTCAACAAACAAAGAAGTATAACAAAATTAACTAGTCTTGCATCTTTTATTGTCACTAAGGCCCAAGTCCACCTATGTGTATCTTGATCAATCCTATGCATCATCCCCTGAAACACATGTGAAAATAGGTACGTCAGCATAAAAATGCCGGCGAGTACATAGGTTTTATTGATTTAGGATTCATGACTTATAGGTTTAGAAAAAGTTGTTTAACAAAAAGTTAGTCATGATCCTTGTAAAATGTTTAGTTTTATAAATCATTTGAAAAGCGATGATAGATATGTATATTTAAAAGAATAATGTAAGGTTAAATGAATAACCAAGTAAAATGAATTTGTATAAAACAAACTGTTTTGTAAAACAATGTCTTGTGAAAAATATGTTATTTGTATAAAATGTATAGGTCCAAATTGAATGATTTAAATAACGCTACGACATTTAATATAATACAAGCACTTATATATAGGTAGTACCAGCGGCGTATCCACCATGCTTGTATTACATTACACACGTCTCGTTACTCAAATCACTTACCCAAACAAACCACCAATGTAAATTGCCCATTTCTAAACCATTTGTCAAATGTCTTTGTGAAAACCATGTCAAAATGTTTATGTCAGAATGTTTATGAAATGTATATGTCAAATGTCAATCATGTAATGTGTAAACAAAATGTCATGTATGGCAAGTGATATATGTATCAACTAAACCATAGGTAAAAATGCACAAAACAATGTATTGAAGTAAAACTTGGTTTAAATCAATGTTATGTTTTGTGGAAATGCATGCTATACTAAATACAAACATTTATGCGGTATTGTTAAAATGCATACATTCAAGCCTTGTGACTGTGGTGATAAACCCCTAAACGAATTTAAAGGTCTATCTGTCTAAATGTTTTAATCGAATTCGGTCATTCCTTCCATCCAAACATACCCAGGATGTCAGGAACGGGAGTTGTCAATTCCTATGGTACCATTACCTACTAACGAGCGGCGTGATCAAAGTTAATGAATGTATATTGTCCCACTTAAACAAACCAAATGTCATACACAAAATATAAACATGTGATGAAAAACAAATGTACTAAGTATGATGAACATACATAGCATAAAAAGGTAATGTAAAACAATGTACTAAGTATGCGCTAAATGAACATACGTAGCATAAAATGTCATGTAAAACGATGTACTAGGTATGCACACAATGGACATACATAGCAAAAACATAATGAAATCATGTACTAATAGTGTACTAATGAACATAGCAAGTATATGATATGAAAACATGGAAAGCATGAAAGTAACAAGTAGGCACATGTGTTTCACCCCAAAATGTTTGAAAAACAGTAAAAGAGGGGACTATGTACTCACTTGAGGGTGCTTAGAAGTCTTGAACAACAACCAAGCAAATCTAGAGGGATCACGGAATCAAACGGCACCCTATATAGATAACTACATAAATAACCGGACCTAAATCGGGGGATTGGATAGTATGAGGTTTCGGAAACCCAATGAGTATTGGAACTCATATGATATGGTTAATCAAAGCCCACATACTAAAATGAAAGCTAACCTAAGTGCTTATGACCCGTTACGACCCATTAAGGTAGCTTACGCTACTTTAACACGTCGTGCGCGCAAACGCGCGTTCGAGAAGTCTAACTAGTCCTATGACAAGTACTATATGCCCATACTTGTTTAATTAGGTTACACAATTAGTTATGTGTCAAAAGTTTAGGTTACATATGCTTAATTACCAATTATGTATGAAAAGGGTATTTTGGTAATTTACTAAAGGCATATAACTACCTATTATGCGACTAATTAAACCTAAGTGACCATAAGGTATAACCTCGGAAGGTTATTCTCTACTCTACTATGGTCACAAAACATGTTTGGTCGGATCCTAATGATCGACCAAACGAGTCGTGTTCGAAAGTCTAAGCGGGTGTTTAGTCCGCTTGACTTACGACTCTACACAAGCACTAAACTAAAAAGTGACGAGCTAAACATGTCAAAACATGTTTAGTTAAGTTAGAAAACAGGTTTGGTATCAAAACAAACGGTTTTGATACCTAAAAGTAGCTTGGTTACAAAATACGCGAGAAAACGCATTCTGGCCGAAGCTACGACTCGTCACTGAGCCTAGATAACGCGGTAATCAGTAGGTATAGTTACTAGGGACTATAACCATCGTGATTACGCTCACGTTATGAAGTTCAAACGAACTTCGCGTTGAACATAAACTGGTCAAAGCAGAAAGTCAAACACAGTTTGACTTAAACGCTAAAATGAACGAAAAACGCGAAAGAATACTTACAGAGGGTCCCCGCAAGGTTTGATTCCAAGTAATTTCAGGTAGGAAGTGCACAAACACAACCACTTAGAGAAAACTCAGATCAAATGTGAGGAAGATGGGCAAATGGGTTGGGTATTTATAGGAAAGGCACAACCGTTAGGATCATTTCTCGATAATCGAGCTTCAATCTTTGCCTTCCACTTGTGCCCATTGTTTTACAATACAAGGGGTGACTAAAAACCATCAAAATCAGCCCCTAGATTGATCAAAAACATGTCCAAGTTAAACGAATACCAGCTGCTGTTTTAGAAAATGGTTTTTCTGTTACTGGGCACTTCACGCGGCCCGCGTAAGGATAGGGAGGATCCTTACGCGCCCCGCCTGAGGAAAGTTTGACAGATTTGTCAGTTTTGGTCCCTGCAGCTTAGAAACATGCGTTTCGGCCCATTTTTGACACGTTTAAGCCCCGTTAACCTCATTTCAAGGCTCTAAAATGAAGTTAAATTATTGGGAACTCAAAACATGCTCAAAAATATCTCGGATGTCGGTTTGTTTGGTCGTACGGTTGCGTTGTTCGGTTAATTACGACGGAAGTCGTAACGAACGCAAAAACGATCTAAATTGAGCGACGAATGGATTTTTATTACGCCAAACACCAAAATAAATATTTTAAGGCTTGCATAAATTTTTGGATGTCCGGAAGTATTCAGAACACAAGTTATGCGCGAAAATGCAAATTTATGCACTTTTTTACGCTTTTAGTGTGACACCTGTGTCACCACGAACACCAAACAAATGCCAAACCTATGAAACATTGTGTTTCATACCTGGGATTTGTATAAATATGTGTATCCTTTGCACATATCAATTCTTGTTCAATTCCGAGCTTTAAATCGCTTTCTGGAAAGTTATATGCGCACTGGTGCGTAAACGTAATCAGTTTAGCGCGACAAACACTCCGGAATAGTGAAATAGGCTTAACATACTTTAAATGACCTTTACATAACTTAGAAATAAGTTTTGGAAGGTTTGGTATGGCAAAAACAAGTTTATTCAATCGCAGGGACTATTTGCGTCAAACTGCGAAACTATACCGATTCGTATAGTGTCGAACAGTCCGGAACTTGATCATAAGTTAAACATACCATATATAACCTAATCATAGCTTAGAAACAAGCTTTGAGTGGTTCGGTGTGTGAAAACATGCTTATATGATCTTACAGGGACTAAAAGTGTCATAAACGGCGTAAGTTTGCATTTTCGCGCATATCTTACGTTCTGGACACATCTGGACATCCAAAATTTTTGTACACACTAAAATATTTTTGTTTTAGTGATCGCCATGCAAAAAAATTCCATTCGTCGCTTAATTTGGATCGATTTTTGCGTTCGTTACGACTTCCGTCGTAATTAACCGAACAACGCGATTTTACGATCAAACGAACCGACATCCGAGATATTTTTGAGCATGTTTTGAGTCCCCTATGCTTTAACTTCATTTTAGAGCCTTGAAATGAGGTTAACAGGGTTTAAACGCATCGAAAAAGGCTTTAAACGCGTGCAGGGACCATTTCTGCCATTTTTGAAACTTTGCTGAATCAGACACGCCGTAGCGTAGCGCGAGCCCTATGGCCTATGCCGTCGCGCTACGCGAGTGCCTCATCTGGGCAGAATATGTGTTTTCAGCAACAGTTTGTAATTTCAGGGGCCAATCTTGCAATTTCTTTGTGTGGTAACCAAGTTACCACCTCTCCAAGGCTTTGCACCTGCTCCTAACACATGTATGGCTAGGATTAATGCTTAATGGCTAAGAAAAACAAGTGGAATGATCTTGTTAATCCACTACAACTATAAATAGCCATCAAGTTCACTTCATTTCTTTGCTCATTCACTCATTCCTCTCTTCTTATCTGCTTTGGAAGCTCTCTCAACTGATTTGGGACTTGTCTTCTTTGTAGAAAAGATAGCAAGGACTATTGTGAGTCTTCTTTTATTCTTTTTCATGCTTTTTCCTTATGTAGTGCAGAAAGTCAAACAGTTTGGCCAACAGTTTGACTTTCGGTTTTGACCATCAATTGGTCAAGTCAAAGTTCAATTGAACTTTGACACGTGATTGTAATCACGATAGTTATAATCCTTCGCGATTATAACCGCTGATTACCACGTTATCTAGTTGTAGTGTCGAGTCAAAGTTTCGGTCAAAATGCGTTTTAGCACGCATTTTGCAACGGAACTACTTTAGGGTATCAAAACGCTTTGTTTTGATACCAAATCAGTAGGTTAGACATGTTTTGACATGACTAACTCGACACTATTAGTTTGTGCTTGTTTAGGATCGTAAGGTAAGCGGTCTAAACAACCGCTTATACTTCCGAACCCGACCCGTTTGGTCGATCTTTAGGATCCGACCAAGCACACTTAGTGATCATGGTTACATAGGTAATAACCACTGAGGTTATACCTTATGATCACATAGGATTGGTTAGTCATTTGCTAGTTAGCTTGTATGCCCATAGTAAATGACCAAAATGCCCTTTTGAAGCTAAAATCCGTATTTTGATTATGTGAACATATTTTTGACATATAATCTGATTTAGTAACATGTTTAGGGATAATTGGGCATGTAAGACTTGACATAGCACATAGATTACCATCCGAACATAGTTTTACGCAAACGACGCATTATAGTGGCTTATGTTACCATAATGTGTCGAAACGGGTCAAAAGCACTTAGGTAGGCCTTCCAATCAGAATGCTAGCTCTATTAAATCATACCATATGAGTTGCAATACTCATTTGATTTATAGAACTTCATTCTATCCTATCTCCCGATTTAGGATCCGATTGTTTAACATAGTGATCCATACTAGGTGCCACTTGATTCCTTGATTTCCCGAGCTTTGTTAGGACACTTAATCAAGGATACTTGCAATCTCAAGTGAGTACATAGTCCCCTCTTTTACTGTTTTCAATTGTTTTGGGGTGAAACATATATGCCTATCTGTTATTTTCCTGATTTTAAACTATATGATTACACATGCTTAATACATATTCTTTTGACAAATTAAACAATTACCTATGGTTTAAACACTGATTTTCCAAAACTTAATAAACAAATTGTTGGATTGTACCATTTTTATACATTCACCCAGCCGATTGGTAGTATGATATAGCGCTATAGGACTAGACACCCCATTCCTGTTGTATGGAATGTCAGAAACCAAATTTTAACCAAATAGAAATTGCCTTTGTGGTATTTCTATAGTCTCCAAAGTGTAGTTTGATACACTAAGGCTTTGTTGAATACCAAATCACACTCTCTTTGTATATGTCGATATACTACAAAAGTACAGTTTGATGTGCTCTCAAATGTGATCTA
This sequence comes from Helianthus annuus, assembly GCF_002127325.2. NCBI lineage: Eukaryota > Viridiplantae > Streptophyta > Magnoliopsida > Asterales > Asteraceae > Helianthus > Helianthus annuus. The sequence continues at coordinate 82,056,564 of NC_035437.2, forward strand.
CCAAAGTATATTTTGATATACTATGTACAAAAAATCCAACATATGTTTTAACACACCTACTTGTTTATTTAAACCAAAGCATAGTTGATATGCTATCTTTAAACCAAAGCATAGTTTGATATGCTACTGTTTACCAAAGTATAGTTTGATATACTACCAACTTTGTATTTTAAACTAAAGTATATTTTGATATACTATCTAAAGCATAGTTGATATGCTACTTTTAACCAAAGCATAGTTGATATGCTATTTACAAACCAAAGTATAATTTGATATACTACCAATACTTTTATTCTTAAACCAAAGTATACTTGAGATATACTACCGAAACTATTATTTTAATTACTAAAGTATATTTTGATATACTATCCATTTAACTATTTCAAAACTAAAGTATACTATGATATACTATTTGTACAAACTTTCCAAAACCAAAGTATATTTTTGTCTATACTATAAACCCGTTTTCCAAAACGACACATTTTCAGAAACAAAACTTTTACATTAGATTCATGGCTATTTTGAAAAACATAAAACCTTTTCTCATATTATCTAAAGCCATGAATCTAATACACAAAATCCTATGTTACTCACAGGCATTTTTATGCTGACGTACCATATTTTCATATATGTTTCAGGTACTGCTATGTGATGATTGTTGATGCACGCTACATATAGGATGGATTTGTGCCTTAGCGACTTAAAACTGAGAAACAATTATTTGTTTTATTTTAAATTGTACCAAAACATTGAACTCAATAATTCAATAAAACAAAACTATTTGATCCATGGTTGTGAAACAATGATTCTGTTACAACACTCCCCGACGTTTCCGCCACGTTTTGTTGTTTTACGTGGTCGGGGTGTGACAGAAAAGTTGGTATCAGAGCCAATGGTTATAGGGAATTAGGTTATTAGTAATGCTTTGACCTAGACTATAACCTTCCTAGGACCCTAACACAAGTTATCTTGTGTTTAGTCTTAAAACAATACACGTCACCTATCCTTAGGTGATAACCACAACGAGAACACAATAACAAATCCGCTTCGAAAATTAATCATCTATCCTTGGATGATTGCTTACTAGGTTTTGAACCCTTCCAGTTTGATTCATCTTTAGCTTTGTGCCTTTTGAGTTTTCAAAATCTCGTCAAAGTTTGGTCTAAATAATGTGAACACGTGCAAACTGGAAGAGTGAATGCCTGTACCCTGAGTTTTCTGTCTAAGGCTAGAGTGTTCGTACAAATCCGCAGTATCGGACCAGTCACTCTTACCTGGGAACTCTTGGGGTGAGTGTTCACTTATAGGCGAGCATGTCTTCAGTGATACATTATGTTGACCCATTTACTTTGATTTGTCACAGTGTCGTTTGTTTGTTTTAAGTAACGAACAAATGGTCACAATCCTTATGCTTTGTCGATATTCTTAACATCTAGTTTTGAATATCCAATGACATCTCACTTGTTTCTCCCTCATGTTTCTTTGCTCTTTTAGAATATGCCTCCTCGACGTGATCAAGCTCAGGATGCCGCCTTGGCAGCCTTAATCGTTCAGCAATTCGCTGCTGTACTCCCGAACCTTATCACCCAGATAAATCAGGCAAACAATAACAATAACAATGTTCAGTGCACCTTTAAAACATTCAACTCAGCTAAGCCACTCACATTTACTGGGTCTGATGGGGCCACAGGGCTCCTACAGTGGTTCGAGAGTCTCGAAAAAACGTTTCGTCATGTGCAATGCCCAAACGAGCGAAAAGTTGAGTTCGCGTCAAGTGTGTTCCAGAAAAGAGCACTCACATGGTGGAACGGCATAATGAGGGATCGAGGTGCCGATGTAGCAATGACACAAACCTGGGAAGAGCTTCGGGCTCTAATGATGAAGGAATTCTGTCCTCGTCATGAGCTTAGGGCTTTGGAACGGGAATTTGATGATCTTAAACAAGACAGCGGTGAACATCGAGCCTACACTGATCGATACGAGGAATTGAGTCTGTTATGTCCTACCATGGTTACGCCCTTGGATAAGGCGATTGAAAGATACATCGATGGTCTTCCTGACCCAGTTCAGGATATTGTTACTGGTAGCAACCCTACTACCGTCAGACAAGCCATTGAACTATCTGCCACCCTGACTGAATCTCAAATCAGGAAGGGTAAGCTTTTCCGAAAAGGCAATCCAAGACCATCTGACAAGACAGCACAAGATAAACCAAAGGATAAATAGACCGAGTCCTCTAAGAAGTCGAAGAAGCGTAAGGCTTCACAAAACTTCGCAGTGGTCGCTCAGAATGATCAGGTTGCACCAAATCAATTAGCACAGCCTCGTGCTAGGAAGAACTATATTGGTACTGCACCTTTGTGCAACAAATGCAACCGTCATCATGTGAATCAGACACCGTGTCAGAAGTGTACCCACTGTGGGCGTTTGGGACACTTGGTCAATACATGTCGCCATGTTATCCAAAACCAAAATGCTGCAAATCCTGCCGTTGTTCGAGCACAGTTTCCTCCTGGATCGTGCTATAACTGTGGTGACCTTACTCACTACAGGAACAATTGCCCAAGATTTGTTAATACAAATCCAGCACGTGGACGAGTATTCAACATAAACGAGGCAAATGCAAATGACAACGCAGCAGTGAACAATTAGTCTTTTGTATTTCCTTTGTTTGTTATCTTTTGACATTTGAGACAATTCAGTTATTATAAATAAAATGGTTGTTCCAATTTTATTTCCAAAACTGATACGATTGTGTGTATGTGTCGACATACCCCTACAATACCGACACCAAAGAACCATGTTCTTTCCAAAACAAACTACTCTTGTGGTTCCTTCATTCTATGATCATTTGTAATCTCCCCAAAAATCCTAAGTACTAGTTTCTTTTAAGAAACAAAGTACAAGTGCAATTCTTAATCAGATACTTGAAGTACCATTTCAAATCTTTGATTTGATAAAGGTGCTATCGTAAGTCCTTAATTGGATTCTTTATTTATCCTAATACGAATGTTATAAATCACAGAAACAAATTCCAAATCCTTATAAGATCTTCCTATCTTCATAGTTAGATTCTTGAGGATATTTTAAAGTACTAATTGAAGTCCGTGACTGGATTTCTAGTGTACTTCAAATTCACAAACGAGCTAATAACTAAATTAACGAATACACAATTTGGTGATTTTATGTTTATGTGTAACTCCAAAGCTCGTTATCTAAGTCCTGGTGGAATCTTCCGTATTTTCATATGTTAGATTCTCAGAAGGATACTCAAAGTACTGTCTTAAATCCTTAAGGGGCTTCTATGCAAATAGTAAGAACCTTGGATTCCAAAGTACTGATTCAAACGATTATTTGGTTCCGAGTTATAAAGATCCCTTAAATGGTCTATTTAAAAAGATCATACGACGATCTAGATAAGAAGATCATGTGTTGATCTGGTTAAAAGGATCGTTCATTGATCTAGTTAAAAAGATCCTTTGGTGGTCTAGTCAAGTCATTTCATGGTTATTCGATTGATTTTACCCTACACATTATGAGATGAACTGTGCGGACTGTGCAAGGAATTACGTAATTATGGATGCATACGTAATTATGGAATTCAGTGCACAGAAACCACAGCAAGTTTTGTCATGTGTTAAGACCTATAGTGATAAGAATAACGAGACGGGAACAATGTAAAAAGGGCATGGTGGATACGCCGCTGGTACTTCCTATATATAAGTGTTCCTTATTACATTGCGAAAGTAGCGTTATTTAAATTACTAGAAGTCCTGGACCTTGACCAATGTCAATCTTATTTTGCATTCTCCGACTCTGATTTCGAGCACACACAAGTTTCCTATAATAGTCTTCATAGGAAACATCCTCCTATCCGTCGTTCGAAACCCCATGTGTTTGTTACTGCAACATTCTGGCAGTTAACAGATTCGCTAAGAATCCAAACGTGACCCAGAATTCTACTTGGGAAACGAAGGATTCATTTGAAAGCGAAACGATCACAGTTGTCTTCACAAGTTTCCTCTAGAATTAAATTTCGGGACGAAATTTCCTAAAGTAGGGGAGACTGTGACACCTGTGTCACCACGAACACCAAACAAATGCCAAACCTATGAAACATTGTGTTTCATACCTGGGATTTGTATAAATATGTGTATCCTTTGCACATATCAATTCTTGTTCAATTCCGAGCTTTAAATCGCTTTCTGGAAAGTTATATGCGCACTGGTGCGTAAACGTAATCAGTTTAGCGCGACAAACACTCCGGAATAGTGAAATAGGCTTAACATACTTTAAATGACCTTTACATAACTTAGAAATAAGTTTTGGAAGGTTTGGTATGGCAAAAACAAGTTTATTCAATCGCAGGGACTATTTGCGTCAAACTGCGAAACTATACCGATTCGTATAGTGTCGAACAGTCCGGAACTTGATCATAAGTTAAACATACCATATATAACCTAATCATAGCTTAGAAACAAGCTTTGAGTGGTTCGGTGTGTGAAAACATGCTTATATGATCTTACAGGGACTAAAAGTGTCATAAACGACGTAAGTTTGCATTTTCGCGCATATCTTACGTTCTGGACACATCTGGACATCCAAAATTTTTGTACACACTAAAATATTTTTGTTTTAGTGATCGCCATGCAAAAAAATTCCATTCGTCGCTTAATTTGGATCGATTTTTGCGTTCGTTACGACTTCCGTCGTAATTAACCGAACAACGCGATTTTACGATCAAACGAACCGACATCCGAGATATTTTTGAGCATGTTTTGAGTCCCCTATGCTTTAACTTCATTTTAGAGCCTTGAAATGAGGTTAACAGGGTTTAAACGCATCGAAAAAGGCTTTAAACGCGTGCAGGGACAATTTCTGCCATTTTTGAAACTTTGCTGAATCAGACACGCCGTAGCGTAGCGCGAGCCCTATGGCCTATGCCGTCGCGCTACGCGAGTGCCTCATCTGGGCAGAATATGTGTTTTCAGCAAAAGTTTGTAATTTCAGGGGCCAATCTTGCAATTTCTTTGTGTGGTAACCAAGTTACCACCTCTCCAAGGCTTTGCACCTGCTCCTAACACATGTATGGCTAGGATTAATGCTTAATGGCTAAGAAAAACAAGTGGAATGATCTTGTTAATCCACTACAACTATAAATAGCCATCAAGTTCACTTCATTTCTTTGCTCATTCACTCATTCCTCTCTTCTTATCTGCTTTGGAAGCTCTCTCAACTGATTTGGGACTTGTCTTCTTTGTAGAAAAGATAGCAAGGACTATTGTGAGTCTTCTTTTATTCTTTTTCATGCTTTTTCCTTATGTAGTGCAGAAAGTCAAACAGTTTGGCCAACAGTTTGACTTTCGGTTTTGACCATCAATTGGTCAAGTCAAAGTTCAATTGAACTTTGACACGTGATTGTAATCACGATAGTTATAATCCTTCGCGATTATAACCGCTGATTACCACGTTATCTAGTTGTAGTGTCGAGTCAAAGTTTCGGTCAAAATGCGTTTTAGCACGCATTTTGCAACGGAACTACTTTAGGGTATCAAAACGCTTTGTTTTGATACCAAATCAGTAGGTTAGACATGTTTTGACATGACTAACTCGACACTATTAGTTTGTGCTTGTTTAGGATCGTAAGGTAAGCGGTCTAAACAACCGCTTATACTTCCGAACCCGACCCGTTTGGTCGATCTTTAGGATCCGACCAAGCACACTTAGTGATCATGGTTACATAGGTAATAACCACTGAGGTTATACCTTATGATCACATAGGATTGGTTAGTCATTTGCTAGTTAGCTTGTATGCCCATAGTAAATGACCAAAATGCCCTTTTGAAGCTAAAATCCGTATTTTGATTATGTGAACATATTTTTGACATATAATCTGATTTAGTAACATGTTTAGGGATAATTGGGCATGTAAGACTTGACATAGCACATAGATTACCATCCGAACATAGTTTTACGCAAACGACGCATTATAGTGGCTTATGTTACCATAATGTGTCGAAACGGGTCAAAAGCACTTAGGTAGGCCTTCCAATCAGAATGCTAGCTCTATTAAATCATACCATATGAGTTGCAATACTCATTTGATTTATAGAACTTCATTCTATCCTATCTCCCGATTTAGGATCCGATTGTTTAACATAGTGATCCATACTAGGTGCCACTTGATTCCTTGATTTCCCGAGCTTTGTTAGGACACTTAATCAAGGATACTTGCAATCTCAAGTGAGTACATAGTCCCCTCTTTTACTGTTTTCAATTGTTTTGGGGTGAAACATATATGCCTATCTGTTATTTTCCTGATTTTAAACTATATGATTACACATGCTTAATACATATTCTTTTGACAAATTAAACAATTACCTATGGTTTAAACACTGATTTTCCAAAACTTAATAAACAAATTGTTGGATTGTACCATTTTTATACATTCACCCAGCCGATTGGTAGTATGATATAGCGCTATAGGACTAGACACCCCATTCCTGTTGTATGGAATGTCAGAAACCAAATTTTAACCAAATAGAAATTGCCTTTGTGGTATTTCTATAGTCTCCAAAGTGTAGTTTGATACACTAAGGCTTTGTTGAATACCAAATCACACTCTCTTTGTATATGTCGATATACTACAAAAGTATAGTTTGATGTGCTCTCAAATGTGATCTACCAAAGTATATTTTGATATACTATGTACAAAAAATCCAACATATGTTTTAACACACCTACTTGTTTATTTAAACCAAAGCATAGTTGATATGCTATCTTTAAACCAAAGCATAGTTTGATATGCTACTGTTTACCAAAGTATAGTTTGATATACTACCAACTTTGTATTTTAAACTAAAGTATATTTTGATATACTATCTAAAGCATAGTTGATATGCTACTTTTAACCAAAGCATAGTTGATATGCTATTTACAAACCAAAGTATAATTTGATATACTACCAATACTTTTATTCTTAAACCAAAGTATACTTGAGATATACTACCGAAACTATTATTTTAATTACTAAAGTATATTTTGATATACTATCCATTTAACTATTTCAAAACTAAAGTATACTATGATATACTATTTGTACAAACTTTCCAAAACCAAAGTATATTTTTGTCTATACTATAAACCCGTTTTCCAAAACGACACATTTTCAGAAACAAAACTTTTACATTAGATTCATGGCTATTTTGAAAAACATAAAACCTTTTCTCATATTATCTAAAGCCATGAATCTAATACACAAAATCCTATGTTACTCACAGGCATTTTTATGCTGACGTACCATATTTTCATATATGTTTCAGGTACTGCTATGTGATGATTGTTGATGCACGCTACATATAGGATGGACTTGTGCCTTAGCGACTTAAAACTGAGAAACAATTATTTGTTTTATTTTAAATTGTACCAAAACATTGAACTCAATAATTCAATAAAACAAAACTATTTGATCCATGGTTGTGAAACAATGATTCTGTTACAACACTCCCCGACGTTTCCGCCACGTTTTGTTGTTTTACGTGGTCGGGGTGTGACATTTAGTCCCTGAATGACCAAAAAGTTTATTTTAGCACACCGAACACCTCAAAGCCTATTTCTAAGCTATGTAAAGGATATTTAGGGTATGTTTAACTTATGGTCAAGTTTCGGAATGTTCGTTACAGTTCAAATTGGCATACTTTCGCAGTTTGTCGAATTTAGTCCCTGTAAGCGAATAAACTTGATTTCGGCATACCAAACCTTCCAAAACTAATTTCTAAGTTATGTAAAGGTTATTTAAGGTATGTTAAGCCTATGTCACTATTCCGGAATGTTTGTTGCATTAAACTGGTTATATTTACACATTAGTGCGCATTATAACCTTCTAGAAAGCGAATTAGAGCCCGAAATCGAAAAAGAATTGATATGTACAAAGGATACATATGTTTATACAAATCCCAAGTATGAAATACAATATTTCATTGGTTTGGTATTTGTTTAATGGCTGAAGTGACACAGATGTCACAGTCTCCCCTACTTCAGGAAATTTCGTCCCGAAATTTATTTAGAGGAAACTTGTGAGAGCTTGAAACATGAAGTTGAAAAGATCGAACAATCACTGGTTAGAGTCCTAAACTTCTAGTAACTTTAATTAACATCATGCTTGCAATGGGAGAGGGTCACTTATATACAAGTATATAAAGCGTTATTGGTGCGTCCACCGTACCTCTATTACATTGTTCACATTTTGTTATGGTTGTCGCTATCGGTTCTTACACATAATAAGTCTTACCACGGTTTCTCGTGCACTGAACTTCGTAATTATGTATGCATCCATAATTACGTAATTCCTTGCATAGTCACGTAGTGCATCTTAGAATGTGTAGGGGAGGAAAACAATGAACGAGCCTGTGATGATTGTGATTTGACCATACTGGGGTCCTTTTTAATTGAGTCAATAAATGATCTCCAGACCACCAAGAAGTCTTTTCAGCTTATATCATCACATGTCCTTCTCAACCAGATTCTGAATCAAACCCTTGACTAGGCCACTCAAAGGGTCTCTTTTTGAATCATGGAATGGTACTATATAATCCAAGGGTCTTGACTATCACGTAGAAGCCCAATAAGGATTTAAGGTAGTACCTTTTTGAATATCCTACTACGAATCCCTCATATGAAGATATGGAAGGTTCTATGAGGATTTGGATAACGAATATCCAGAGTATTCAAAAACACAAAAAATGCATAAAAGAAAACATAAATTGCATAAACACATAATCACATAATGATTTTAATATTTGTTATCATTTTGCTAATTGCGCACAGGTATTTAAAGCACACTAGGAATCCGTTCCGTGGATTTCATTTGGTACTTTAAACATTATCAAGAATCTAACTATGAAGATAGAGAGATCTTAAAGAGAAAATTCGATTTCGATTGTAAGGAACCGAAATGTTCGAATTAAGATACACAAGGAATCCAATTAAGGACTCTGATTTGAATGATAATTAACCACAAGGGTCTAATTGTAAAGATAAAAAGATCCCATATGGATTTTAGAAGTTGAATATGTTTTGAAACCTTGCACTGGATGTGCTTTAAGTCAAAACATGAAGTAAAAATACTTATGAAGTTGAGATGCTGGATATGTCAAGGCGACATATGAAGCAGAATTCGAAGGTTAAGTCAATGAATGAAGAAAATATTTTTGAAAACTATGCATGGGGTTCTAAAAAAGTGTGTTCAATGTTTTTGAAACCTTATATATAATACTTTTGAAATCATAAAGTAGGTGTATTAGGTAGGTATATTTATAAAAATGTTTAAAAATCATGCGGGATGAATTTTGAAATTATGTATAAGGTTTTTGAAAACATGAGTGATGCTTTTGAAATCATGCACTTGATATAAGTAATTATACTGTATTAATAATATTTTGAAATTATGAAGGTCGTTTTTGAAAACATAGACATTGTTTTTGAAATAATGGAGGTTGTTTTTGAAAATACAGACAATGTTTTTGAAATTATGCATATGATATGTTAAGTAAATACACTATATTAAAAACGTTTTTGAACTATATATAAAATGTTTTTGAAGTCATGAAGGTTGTTTTGAAAACTTATGTTATGCATGTTGTAACGAGTATGAGATTTGAAAATACCCTTAGTTATCTAACCATGGATTCAAAGGCACAAATGTGCAGAAGCACGATTACTCATAATTTTGCTTTATTTCTTGTACTTTGTCTCCTAGAATGAAACGATTACTTAAAATTTTGAGGAAATCATGAGCGATCACTTGAAAGGGAGAATCACAAGAGTAGTTTGTAAGGAACATAGTTCCTTGATGTAGGTATCATAGGAAAATGCCATACACACATGTAACTACATTTGTACATCAGAATTGCAAATAACAACTTTTATTTATGAACAAGGCAGATTGTTTCACAGTACAAGAAAACAAAAGAAACAAAGGCATAAGACAGCAACATCTTTTACTCAGCCAAATGCTCATCCAAGGGTCAGATTTGCATTAGCATGCTTTGGGCAATCCCTTCGGAAATGGCCCATCTCGCCACAATTGTAGCAAGAACGAGCTTGTGTAGGATTGTTGCCAGCTTGATTTGGTGTTGCTGCAGCTGGGCAAACTCTTGCTGTATGGCCAATAAGTCTGCAAATTAGGCAATTGCGGCACTTCACACTGGCATGGTGATGAAGGGTACATCGGTTGCACAAGGGTGCAGTTCCGTTGTAGGGCTTCTTAGCTAGAGGTGCTGCCACTTGGCTAGGTCCTGCTTGATTGGGTGTAACTGTTGCAGGTTTCTTTGAAGCCTTACGTTTTCTTGATTTTGGTGCAGGCCCGACTTCTGCTTCCTTCGGTGATTCTTGAGTGGCTCCATTTTTGAGACGAGACATGGTGATACCTAAATCCACAGACTTCAAGATTACCTCGCCTATTTGCTGGGCAAATTTGGCTGTTTGCTCGGACATCTGACCGTTGCTGAGATAAAGAGGCATTCTAGAAGAAAATGAAAGACATAGGAAGAAACAAGTGAAAGGTTATCGGGTGAACAAAATGACAACGCATAGAAATTGCGATCTTTTGTTTGTTACCTAAGGCAAACAAATGAGATGGTGAAGAATCAAAGTAAGCGGGTCATAATAATGCATCGCTGAAGACATGCTCGCCTATAAGTGAACACTCACCCCAAGAGTTCCCAGGTAAGAGTGACTGGTCCGATACTGCGGATTTGTACGAACACTCTAGCCTTAGACAGAAAACTCAGAGTACAGGCATTCACTCTTCCAGTTTGCACGTGTTCACATCATTTAGACCCAAACTTTGACGGGATTTTGAAAACTCGAAAGGCACTAAGCCAAATATGAGTTAAACTGGAAGGGTTTAAAACCTAGTAATCAATCATCCTAGAACAGATGATTAGTTTTCAAAGCGGATCAAATTTATGTTCTTGTTGTGGTTGTCACCTAAGGATAAGTGACGGTATTGTTTTATGACTAAACGCAAGTAAACTCGCGTTAGGGTCCTAGGAAGGTTATAGTCTAGGTCAAAGCATTACTAATAACCTAATTCCCTATAACCATGAGCTCTGATACCAACTTTTCTGTCACACCCCGATCACGTAAAACAACAAAACGTGGCGGAATCGTCGGGGAGTGTTGTAACAGAATCATTGTTTCATAACAGTTACAATGTCTTAACAAACAAAGAAGTATAACAAAATTAACAAGTCTTGCATCTTTTATTGTCACTAAGGCCCAAGTCCACCTATGTGTATCTTGATCAATCCTATGCATCATCCCCTGAAACACATGTGAAAATAGGTACGTCAGCATAAAAATGCCGGCGAGTACATAGGTTTTATTGATTTAGGATTCATGACTTATAGGTTTAGAAAAAGTTGTTTAACAAAAAGTTAGTCATGATCCTTGTAAAATGTTTTGTTTTATAAATCATTTGAAAAGCGATGATAGATATGTATATTTAAAAGAATAATGTAAGGTTAAATGAATAACCAAGTAAAATGAATTTGTATAAAACAAACTGTTTTGTAAAACAATGTCTTGTGAAAAATATGTTATTTGTATAAAATGTATAGGTCCAAATTGAATGATTTAAATAACGCTACGACATTTAATATAAGACAAGCACTTATATATAGGAAGTACTAGCGGCGTATCCACCATGCTTGTATCACATTACACACGTCTCGTTGCTCAAATCACTTACCCAAACAAACCACCAATGTAAATTGCCCATGTCTAAACCATTTGTCAAATGTCTTTGTGAAAACCATGTCAAAATGTTTATGTCAGAATGTTTATGAAATGTATATGTCAAATGTCAATCATGTAATGTGTAAACAAAATGTCATGTATGGCAAGTGATATATGTATCAGCTAAACCATAGGTAAAAATGCACAAAACAATGTATTGAAGTAAAACTTGGTTTAAATCAATGTTATGTTTTGTGGAAATGCATGCTATACTGAATACAAACATTTATGCGGTATTGTTAAAATGCATACATTCAAGCCTTGTGACTGTGGTGATAAACCCCTAAACGAATTTAAAGGTCTATCTGTCTAAATGTTTTAATCGAATTCGGTCATTCCTTCCATCCAAACATACCCAGGATGTCAGGAACGGGAGTTGTCAATTCCTATGGTACCATTACCTACTAACGAGCGGCGTGATCAAAGTTAATGAATGTATATTGTCCCACTTAAACAAACCAAATGTCATACACAAAGTATAAACATGTGATGAAAAACAAATGTACTAAGTATGATGAACATACATAGCATAAAAAGGTAATGTAAAACAATGTACTAAGTATGCGCTAAATGAACATACGTAGCATAAAATGTCATGTAAAACGATGTACTAGGTATGCACACAATGGACATACATAGCAAAAACATAATGAAATCATGTACTAATAGTGTACTAGTGAACATAGCAAGTATATGATATGAAAACATGGAAAGCATGAAAGTAACAAGTAGGCACATGTGTTTCACCCCAAAATGTTTGAAAAAACAGTAAAAGAGGGGACTATGTACTCACTTGAGGGTGCTTAGAAGTCTTGAACAACAACCAAGCAAAGCTAGAGGGATCACGGAATCAAACGACACCCTATATAGATAACTACATAAATAACTGGACCTAAATCGGGGGATTGGATAGTATGAGGTTTCGTAAACCAAATGAGTATTGGAACTCATATGATATGGTTAATCAAAGCCCACATACTAAAATGAAACCTAACCTAAGTGCTTATGACCCGTTACGACCCATTAAGGTAGCTTACGCTACTTTAACGCGTCGTGCGCGCAAACGCGCGTTCGAGAAGTCTAACTAGTCCTATGACAAGTACTATATGCCCGTACTTGTTTAATTAGGTTACACAATTAGTTATGTATCAAAAGTTTAGGTTACATATGCTTAATTACCAATTATGTATGAAAAGGGTATTTTGGTAATTTACTAAAGGCATATAACTACCTATCATGCGACTAATTAAACCTAAGTGACCATAAGGTATAACCTCGGAAGGTTATTCTCTACTCTACTATGGTCACAAAACATGTTTGGTCGGATCCTAATGATCGACCAAACGGGTCGTGTTCGAAAGTCTAAGCGGGTGTTTAGTCCGCTTAACTTACGACTCTACACAAGCACTAAACTAAAAAGTGACGAGCTAAACATGTCAAAACATGTTTAGTTAAGTTAGAAAACAGGTTTGGTATCAAAACAAACGGTTTTGATACCTAAAAGTAGCTTGGTTACAAAATACGCGAGAAAACGCATTCTGGCCGAAGCTACGACTCGTCACTGAGCCTAGATAACGCGGTAATCAGTAGGTATAGTTACTAGGGACTATAACCATCGTGATTACGCTCACGTTATGAAGTTCAAACGAACTTCGCGTTGACCATAAACTGGTCAAAGCAGAAAGTCAAACACAGTTTGACTTAAACGCTAAAACGAACGAAAAACGCAAAAGAATACTTACAGAGGGTCCCTGCAAGGTTTGATTCCAAGTAATCTCAGGTAGGAAGTGCACAAACACAACCACTTAGAGAAAACTCAGATCAAATGTGAGGAAGATGGGCAAATGGGTTGGGTATTTATAGGAAAGGCACAACCGTTAAGATTGTTTCTCGATAATCGAGCTTCAATCTTGGCCTTCCACTTGTGCCCATTGTTTTACAATACAAGGGGTGACTAAAAACCATCAAAATCAGCCCCTAGATTGATCAAAAACATGTCCAAGTTCAACGAATACCAGCTGCTGTTTTAGAAAATGGTTTTTCTGTTACTGGGCACTTCACGCGGCCCGCGTAAGGATAGGGAGGATCCTTACGCGCCCCGCCTGAGGAAAGTTTGACAGATTTGTCAGTTTTGGTCCCTGCAGCTTAGAAACATGCGTTTCGGCCCATTTTTGACACGTTTAAGCCCCGTTAACCTCATTTCAAGGCTCTAAAATGAGGTTAAAGTATTGGGAACTCAAAACATGCTCAAAAATATCTCGGATGTCGGTTCGTTTGGTCGTACGGTTGCGTTGTTCGGTTAATTACGACGGAAGTCGTAACGAACGCAAAAACGATCCAAATTGAGCGACGAATGGATTTTTATTACGCCAAACACCAAAATAAAATATTTTAAGGCTTGCATAAATTTTTGGATGTCCGGAAGTATTCAGAACATAAGTTATGCGTGAAAATGCAAACTTAGCACTTTTTGACGCTTTTAGTCCCTGAATGACCAAAAAGTTTATTTTAGCACACCGAACACCTCAAAGCCTATTTCTAAGCTATATAAAGGATATTTAGGGTATGTTTAACTTATGGTCAAGTTTTGGAATGTTCGTTACAGTTCAAATTGGCATACTTTCGCAGTTTGTCGAATTTAGTCTCTGTAAGCGAATAAACTTGATTTCGGCATACCAAACCTTCCAAAACTAATTTCTAAGTTATGTAAAGGTTATTTAAGGTATGTTAAGCCTATGTCACTATTCCGGAATGTTTGTTGCATTAAACTGGTTATATTTACACATTAGTGCGCATTATAACCTTCTAGAAAGCGATTTAGAGCCCGAAATCGAACAAGAATTGATATGTACAAAGGATACATATGTTTATACAAATCCCAAGTATGAAATACAATATTTCATTGGTTTGGTATTTGTTTGATGGCTGAAGTGACACAGATGTCACAGGTAGCTCGGATCATTATTTAACCCGGGTTGGTCATGATCATGAATCATGACATAAGGTTGTTTTGAATGTAACAAGGGTTAAAGGGTGAAACTCTACCACACACGAATCATGAACTTGTGTAAAAGCATTTTTACTTGTAAAATAGTGTTTAAAACTAGTAGATCTACGTATCTACAAGTGGTATTCTCAAAGGACCGAGTGTCAAGAAAATCATGTTTTCTAAAGACAGATCTTATGATAACTAGAATGATTTTTAGAACACACAAGTGTGTAAACACTTGTGTAACGCAAAGTTTCGACAAAATAACTATTTTTGTAAAATTTACAAGAAGATGTAAAGACAGACTTTCTATAAAAACGGGGTTTTTACGAAACCGGACTAATTTATATTAAGATCCGCTAAAAGTAATGAGATTTACTTCATATTTTTGAGTAAATCACAAGTTCATGAAATCTTTGCGATTTACATATTATTTAACTAGTTGATGCATTGAGTATTGTTTGGATTGAATAAGAAATTGGTTGAATTGATTTGTAAAAGAAAATGATACGCTTGAAAGCGTGGCCACCTCCAGTTACAGAGGAAACTCTGGCGAAATTTTTCCAAAAATCTAACACTTAGAATTATTTTCACTATAAGTGTTAGACACACTTTTTGACATGTTTTCAAAATATATAAGTTTCGCCACGACTTTATTTACAAAATATCGGAGGTGGGATTTCACAAAATAAAACTTAGTAAATATATATTTAATATATATATTTTTCATAAATCACTTGATGCGTATTTATGATTATTTTGCGAAGATACATAAATATTATTTTTAGAGTAAAAATAATATTATCGAATGTTAACGAATCCAAAATAATACGAACGCTTTAACGATAAATATATAAGTTACACCGGTAATTACTATTACCACTTGATCGTTAAAACGTAACTTATGCACTTTACGGAAATATTCATGCACGCGTATATTGGACAAAGTATTATTTTGGGAAAATTTTGTAAAGTAAAAATATAATATTTTTGAGAAAAATATTTATATTTTGGGATTGGAAATAAATATATATTAAGTGAGACTTAATGATATAATTCGAACGCACATGTATTAAATCCCCCATCCTTGGGAAGGAGAATAATTACCAAGTATGCACCACATGTAAACACGAAATAGTTGTCTAACTATTTCCCAAAACGTAAACCATAAAGCTAAGGCACGGCCGTCCGTCTAATAGAGTTAGTACATGTAGGTCGTTGCACAGCTGCTTGACTTGGAGTATTACTTGGTAGAGACGCACCGCTGTGAGTTCATGTCCCCCCTTTTCTCTTAACTGTTTTCAGTTTTCTAAACTGCGGGGGTGAAATACATGTTACTTTGATTATGATTACTTTATACATGGTATGGTTAGCGTAAGGAGGGTTACTATTTAGATCATGTGAATGGGTAGGCGGAAACTTGAGGTCATTAATCCTCAGGGTAGGACCGAGGGGCAGGAGCGATAGATCTATTTGGGTGTAGCGAGCCCAGTCCCAGGCCCAGCATAACGGACCTCGGGATGACTTTGTACCCGACGCATAAATCTGCTAGGTTTGAGCCTTCCTACTTGCATTTCACACATATCAATGGCCTTGCAAACCATTGGTGATCTCTTTTTCCATATTTGCTACATACCAGGATTTTGATAAATACAAAGGTTTATTTACTCACTTACGCATGAACTCGCTCAACATTATTGTTGATTTTTAAACTTACATGTATTTCAGGGAATTAAAGGATCTGGCACGGTATGGCACGTTTTCCCGCTGCACTAGTACGAGGTCATCTGGGTTTAGGGAATGTGACTCTTTCCTGGACAAGTCACAGTCCTTAAACTGTGTTTATGTTATGATATGGTTGTGTTTATGAACAATGTTTATGTCGTTAGGTTGTGTTACCGTTAAAACAATGTTGTTGTTTTTGGATTTTAAAACTTAATTGAATGGATGATCTCGCATGATTTTATTTCATATAGCTTTGTTATGATTAAGCTATGGTATTAAGAAGTCACACCAAATAAACCACGCTTCCGCAAAGCCAGGGTGTGACATTTGAAATGTGTGAATGCCCTGAGGCTCGCAGGGTGAAATACCCCTTGGAACGATTTCAAGGAACTGATCAAGCGGGAATACTGCACACGTGATGACATCCACAAGTTAGAGGTGGAGCTCTATCATCTGAAAATGACGGGGTCGGAAATCGAAGCTTATATGAAACGGTCGAACGAACTGGCCATCTTGTGTCCAACCATGGTGGACCCTCCAATCAAGCGCATTGAGTTGTATTTCAAGGGTTTAGCGTCAGAAATTCAGAGCCATGTGACATCGGCTAACCTCGACAATATCCAAGACATTCAGCGTCTTGCTCATCGCCTCACAGATCAGGCAGTGGAACAGAACAAGCTGCCTAAACGTATCAGTGCAACTACTACTGCTACCACTTCTACTACTCCTGCTACCCCTAATGACAACAAGCGAAAATGGGATGGGGATTCCAGCAAAGGTTCAGCTTCAGTTCAGTCTCAGGTTCAGCAGCAAAAGACTGACCACTACCAGAGTCCCAGTCAGCAGTCTTCTGGTAGTCGCGGGCAGAGAAGATATCAAGGAAATCACCCAAGGTGCAACAACTGTAACAGACACCACAGTGGCCAGTGCAACAAGGGTCGCTGTCAGAGGTGTCTCAAGATGGGTCATGAGGCCAAGGATTGTAGGAGCCCACGACCTGCGAATCAGAACCAACAACAACCACCAGCTCGTCAAAACCAGCAGCAGCAGCAACAGCGGGGCAATAGGGGATGCTTTCAATGTGGTGCTGAAGGCCATTTCAAGCGGGATTGCCCCCAGTTAAACCAGAATCGCAACAACAACAACAATCAGGGCAATGGTAACCACAATGGTGGAAACAACAATGGCAACGAAGCTAGGGGCCGTGCATTTGTGCTAGGGCAGGGTGATGCCAGGAATGATCCCAACGTAGTTATGGGTAAGTTTCTTCTTGACGACTTTTATGTTACTGTTTTGTTTGATTCGGGTGCGGATACAAGTTATATGTCAGTAAAAGTTAGCCAAATGTTAAAACGTGCACCAACTCCCTTAAACACCAAGCATGTCGTAGAGTTAGCTAACGGTAAAAGTCTAGAGGCCACACACATAGTTCAGGGTTGTAATCTTATCCTCGCTGGTCAGACTTTCTCGATCGATCTCATTCCCATAGTTTTGGGTAGTTTCGACATCATCATTGGAATGGACTGGTTATCTCAACAGCGCGCAGAGATCCTATGTAAGGAGAAGATAGTTCGTATTCCCCGTTCTGGTAAAGAACCCCTCGAAGTTCAAGGCGACAAGAGTGGTGCTGTGGTAGGCATCATCTCCTTTCTAAAGGCTCAGAAATGTTTGCGTAAGGGCCACACTGCCATTCTGGCACTTGTTACAGATCCATCAGCTAAAGAAAAGAAATTGGAAGATATTCCAGTTGTACGCGACTTTCCTCAGGTGTTCCCTGAAGATTTACCTGTTCTATCGTCTCATCGCCAGGTCGAGTTTCAAATCGAGCTAGCACCAGGAGCAGCACCAATAGCTCGCACACCGTATCGACTAGCTCCAACTGAATTGGAAGAACTGTCAAAGCAACTGCAAGAGCTCTTGGATAAGGGCTTTATCCGACCTAGCTCTTCGCCTTGGGGAGCTCCAGTACTATTTGTGAAAAAGAAGGACGGTACCTTCCGCATGTACCGAAGGTTGAAGCTGTCTTTGCTGTCTGCGAGTGTCCCCCTGCTAATTGGGTGAAGTTTGCTACTGGTACTCTTGAGGGAAGCGCGCTTTCGTGGTGGAAGGCGCAAATTCAAATGCTTGGTTTGGAGACTGCTAACGCTACTGCATGGGAAGATTTCAAGGATATGATCAAGGAAGAGTACTGTCACCGGGATGACATCCACAAACTCGAGGACGAGTACTATGAACTCAAGATGGTTGGGTCAGAGATTGAGACCTACACCAAACTGTCCAACGATTATGCTGCTCTTTGCCCAAACATGTCCCGACCCATGTACCGAATGATCGAATTGTACATCGAAGGCTTAGCCCCAGAAATCAGGAGCCATGTGACCTCGGCCAACCTCACTACCATACAGCCTGTGGTCCGTCTTGCCCACAAACTCACTAACCAGGCTGTGGAAGAGGGCAGGTTGCCCAAAAGGATCAGTGCTGCGGAAGGAACTTCCAGTGATGGCAAACGAAAGTGGGATGGAAATCAGGGCAAAGATGCTAACTCTACTCAGGCCCCAGCTCAGCAAAGGAAAACTGACAACAACAAGGGCACTCAGCAATAGGGTGGCTACCGGGGAAGCTACCCTAAGTGCAGCAAGTGTAACAGGCACCATAACGGGGCATGTAACAAGGGTCAGTGTCAGCGATGCCACAAGATGGGGCACGAAGCCAAGGATTGTAGAAGTCAGTTCCCAGCAAGGCAGAATCAGCGACAACCCCAACAGCAACAGCAGCAGGGAAACAACCGAGCATGTTTTAAATGCGGGGCAACAGGGCACATGCGAAAGGATTGCCCTGAGCTGAATCAGAATCGCAACAACAATTAGGGAGCTGGGAACACTGAGCAAAACAACAATGCTGGAAACGGTGCAAGGGGAAGAGCTTTTGTGATTGGAGCTGGAGAAGCAAGGAACGACCCCAACGTCGTGGCGGGTAAGTTCCTACTTGATGATCGTTATGTTTCTGTGTTATTTGATTCCGGTGCCGATGCCAGTTATGTATCCCTTCGCATTAGTAAGAAACTTAAGCACCCGCCTGCATTATTAAGTTCTAAGCATATCGTCGAGATAGCCAATGGTAAGAACATCGAGGCCACGCACGTGATCCACGACTGCACGCTAGAATTGTCTGGTCACACGTTTAGTATCGATCTTTTCCCCGTCAAACTTGGAAGCTTCGACGTCGTCATCGGTATGGATTGGTTGTCCAAACATCGCGCTGAGATCCTCTGTCAAGAGAAAGCGGTTCGTATTCCTCGTCGTTCTGGCCAACCCCTCATCGTTCAAGGTAACAAAGGTGGAGAAGTCACAGGCATTATCTCGCTCCTGAAAGCCCAGAAGTGTTTACAAAAAGGGCACACCGCTATCCTAGCACTTGTCACCGACACCCACGAAAAGGAAAAGAGGATTGAAGATTTCCCTGTAGTACGTGACTATCCCGAGGTATTTCCTGAGGAACTACCTGGACTCCCTCCCCACCGTCA
Organism: Helianthus annuus; assembly: GCF_002127325.2. NCBI lineage: Eukaryota > Viridiplantae > Streptophyta > Magnoliopsida > Asterales > Asteraceae > Helianthus > Helianthus annuus. Next base: position 82,076,600 of record NC_035437.2, read on the forward strand.
GGTCGAATTCCAAATTGAGCTAGCTCCCGGAGCAGCACCCATAGCTCGTGCACCTTACCGTCTAGCCCCTGCAGAACTGAAAGAACTCTCTACGCAACTACAAGAACTATTGGATAAAGGATTTATCCGTCCTAGTTCATCACCCTGGGGAGCGCCAGTACTCTTTGTCAAGAAGAAGGATGGCACATTCCGAATGTGCATCGACTATCGTGAGTTGAACAAGGTTACCATCAAGAATCGCTACCCTCTCCCGCGCATCGACGACCTATTCGATCAGTTGCAAGGATCGAGCTACTATTCAAAGATTGACCTGCGATCAGGCTATCATCAGCTGAGAGTTCGTAATGAAGACATCTCTAAGACTGCATTCAGGACTCGTTATGGTCATTACGAGTTCCTCGTTATGCCTTTTGGAATGACTAACGCACCTGCGGTTTTCATGGATCTCATGAACCGAGTGTGCAAGCCTTACCTCGACAAATTCGTGATTGTGTTTATCGACGACATCCTGATCTACTCGAAAAGTCAGGAAGAGCATGAACGACACCTACGCCTTATTCTCGAACTCCTACGCAAGGAGCAATTGTACGCCAAATTCTCGAAGTGTGACTTCTGGCTTCGAGAGGTTCATTTCCTTGGGCATGTGGTCAACAAGGACGGTATTCACGTCGACCCCGCTAAGATCGACTCGATAAAGAATTGGCCTACGCCCAAGACCCCAACCGAAGTTCGCCAATTCTTGGGATTGGCAGGATACTACCGCAGATTCATCAAGGGATTCTCAAAGATTGCACAACCTCTCACGACTCTTACTCAGAAAGGCATTGCTTACAAGTGGAATGAAGCTCAGGAGTCGGCCTTTCAAAGGCTAAAGGATAACCTCTGTAGCGCTCCTATTCTCTCGTTGCCTGAAGGCACTGATGTCACACCCCCAAAATCCACCTGCGGAGTATCACCGCTTGGGAGCGTGACTGACCAGGATCAAGCCACCAATCATATCGAACATGTAATTAGTATCAAATATAATAAATGTAAACCAATCATTCAATACGATAGGTGTTCAAAACATAATCATAGTTTATAAGTATAGCGGAAGCATAAGTACGAAAGCCCAAATGTGTAACATAAGTTCAATAAGTTTCAAAACATAATCCATGCTCCACAACGACCCGCTCCTCCCTGTGCAAGCTCCATAAGTATCTAACGACCTGCAAGGCATGTAACAGAGGATCAACAACTAGTTGAGCGAGTTCACAGTTAACAGTTCAGTAATAGTTTAGTGTGAGTAGTAATATGTTCGTTCGTTATGTCATGTATCGTATCAGTTTCCATCGCGGCCTCCCAGGCAGGTATGCGAAGATATTAGGGGGGATGTTCATCCCGAGTATTCTAGACTAGGTTTACCTGTATCGCGGCCTACCAGGCAGGTGTGCGAAGATTAGTAAATTACAGTTCGCGGCCTTCCAAAGGCAGGTGTGCGAAGACAGTCATAATATCGCGGCCAACCCTTGGCAGGTATGCGAAGATCAGTTCAATAAGTGTTACTAGTCTAGTCGTAGTTCAATCAGCGGAGTATGTACCATAGTTCATCAAATCACATCACTACGTTCCAGTATAGATAAGTACCAGTAAATAATCAAATCCCATTCCCACCATGGGAACCCCATGCCTTGGCTGTGTGAACTCACCTTGGTTTGCTCGGTATGCTAAGTATGTGCTCACAGGTAATCAGTCAAGTCCTAATTTATGCATGAACACTCAATCAGTTAAGCTTGTAGACTCCCATGCAATATGTATGTCTCGAAATGGGTGTAAGCAACCATCGACATGTAACACATAGCAGTTATTTCACTTTCTTACAATCATGCATCATAATATAGAGTTCTTGGTTAATACGAACAAGGTTACTCAGTATCGTGTTTAACGACCTTCACATACTTAATAAGGTAACAAGTTTTGGCAAAACTCACACACTTAACGTGGTTAACACTTAACACAGTTAACATATTCGGGCAACGCACATCAATGAAGGTCGGTCAAGTTAACATGCATAACAGTCGGACAATGAGATTACGAATAAAAATCGGATCATATGATTACCATTTAAATATTCGGATTGTACGTTATATTTAAATTTCAGATCATATTTGATACATATATATATAAGAGTCAAGCTACATGGTTGACATACAAAAATCAGATTATGTGCTACAAGCCCAAGAGTCGGCCCACTTATATGGATATCAAAACATCGGTCCATCAGTATCCTTTATTAAAAATTCGAACAAGTGCTAATAAGAAAAGTGTGTATCATAAAGGTTCAGACTTATAGCTTTCAATTAAAACTCGGACATTCATGCTATAATGAAACTCGGACAACATGAGAGGTTGTGAAACTCAGACCAATTGAGCCTTTAAAAGTCGGACACCCACATTTTAATTGTTAAACCTCTTACAAGCATTTAAGAGATTAAACTCGGACCCTGACATTTCATTACAAAATCGGACATCACATATTATCAGGAAACTCGGACCATTGGGGTGGGTTTAAAACTCGGGTGAGTGGGCTTGAGGTTAAAGCTCGGACCCATGATAGTGGGGATCAAACTCGGACCCCCTTTCCTTACAAACTTCGGACATAACAAGCATATCATAAGCTCAGACTAGAACAAATAAGAAACTCGGACCTTGAGGGAATTCTAAGCAACAAACTCGGACCTAAGGGTCTTGATACAAAGTCGGACAAGATACACATTAAAACTCGGTCATCACACAAGATGATGAAACTCGGACCAAGTGTGGGATCAAAGGTCGGGCATGATTTGTTATGATAAAACTCGGACATTTATGTTTTGTTAATAAACTCGGGCACTTGATGTTTTCATTATAAACTCAGGCAGGCGTTTAAAACAAATCCTCGGACCTTGTGTATCATTCAAAAACTCAGACAAGAGGATCCAAAAACTCTGACTTAACGCAGCATACATACGAATGATCAAGTTCGACAGGATTATATCAGTTACGTTTCTTATATTCAACCAGTTACGTTTACATGAAATCAAACCCTAATTCACATTGCATAAATCATAGGCAGTCGATCGATGATTACAATAACTATCACAAAACAAACGATCCATCAAGCATACAATTAATCATCATCGTCATCACATAAATTTCGAATCAAATCAATAATCACAGCCTATCTCATGAAGAACTAGGGTTTTAACATCAATCAATCAATCAACAATTAATCATGAACAATGATTAAACAATTACCTTGATTCGATTCTAGATGGATTGAAGGATCAAACTTTGATGCAAAAGACTTGTGAAATCAAGAATGATGAGAAGATGGTTGTAGAGAGGATTAGGAGGTGAGAGTACGTGTTTTGATTCCTTGAGAATGATTAGTGAATGATTAGGGAAGGAGATTAGGGTTTTAAGTTGTTAAAGTTTCACTATTCGCACAAAACACCCTAAGGAATTATCTATCACATATTTCATGCACAAGATATACAATTTACAGTTTCACCACCACATTTAAGTATTTGTCAAATCATTCACAAGTAATACATAACCATGCATAATCACATAATACACTTCATTGTATTTAAACGCATACAGCTCCGTAGCAATTAATTGTGCAATCAGTCAACTCAGCAATACAAGAACGTGCAATAGATGCGAAATAGAAATCTTGGGAATTCGAGTTGTCACAACTGACGACTTTGTAGTTTACTGCGATGCGTCTATCCGTGGGCTCGGTTGTGTGTTGATGCAACGCGAGAAAGTTATTACCTACGCCTCTCGGCAACTCAAGACGCATGAAAGAAACTACACTACGCATGATTTGGAACTGGGAGCAGTGATCTTTGCTCTTAAGGTATGGAGACATTACCTGTACGGTACCAAATGCACTATTTACACCGATCACAGGAGCCTCGAGCATATCTTTAGGCAAAGGGAATTGAACATGCGACAGCGCCGCTGGGTCGAACTCTTGAATGATTACGAATGCGCCATCAAGTACCATCCAGGCAAGGCCAATGTCGTGGCAGACGCCCTCAGCAGAAAGGACACTATACCAAAGCGCGTGCGGGCATTGCAACTCACCATCCAGTCTAACCTCCCTACCTAGATCCGAAATGCCCAAGTTGAAGCATTGAAACCGGAAAACATCAGGGCTGAGTCTCTGCGAGGATCGAGACAGCGATTAGAACAGAAGGAAGATGGCGCTTACTATGTAACAGGGCGCATTTGGGTCCCACTCTATGGAGATCTACGTGAACTCGTGATGGACGAAGCCCACAAGTCCCGTTATTCAGTACATCCTGGTTCGGACAAGATGTACCACGACTTGAGGACTACATATTGGTGGCCTGGCATGAAGGCCCACATAGCAACATACGTCAGCAAATGTTTGACTTGCGTGAGAGTCAAGACAGAATACCAGAAGCCAGCAGGCCTACTCCAACAACCGGAAATCCCGAAATGGAAATGGGAGCAAATTTCCATGGATTTTGTTACAGGGCTACCTAGGTCTCAACGCGGAAATGATACTATTTGGGTAATACTAGATCGATTGACCAAGTCCGCGCACTTTCTGGCTATTAAGGAAACAGACAAGTTTTCTACCTTGGCGGAGATTTACTTAAAGGAAGTAGTTTCGAGGCACTGGGTGCCAACCTCAATTATTTCCGACCGAGACGCTCGTTTTACTTCGGAATTGTGGCAAGCTATGCACAAATCCTTTGGCTCACGTTTGGACATGAGCACCGCTTATCACCCGCAAACGGATGGACAGTCCGAACGCACCATCCAGACTCTGGAAGACATGCTTAGAGCATGTGTGATCGATTTTGGCAAGAATTGGGAGAAGCATCTACCGCTAGTAGAGTTCTCTTATAACAACAGCTACCACACTAGTATTCAGGCAGCACCTTTCGAGGCATTGTACAGTCGTAAATGCCGGTCACCTCTCTGCTGGGCGGAAGTCGGTGATAGTCAAATCACAGTCCCAGAGATGGTGGTAGATACAACAATAAAGATTGCCCAGATCAGACAACGCATGGCGGCAGCTCGTGACCGTCAGAAGAGTTACGCTGATAAGCGTAGGAAACCACTAGAATTCCAGGTCGGTGACCGGGTTCTACTTAAAGTCTCACCCTGGAAGGGTGTGGTTCGCTTTGGAAAAAGGGGCAAGCTTAATCCGCGATATATCGGACCATTCGAAATTACCGAGAAAATCGGTAAGGTTGCTTATAGATTGAACCTGCCTGAAGAACTGAGTGCGGTACACAACGTTTTTCACGTATCTAATCTGAAGAAGTGTCTATCAGATGAAACGCTCGTAATTCCCTTCAAGGAACTAACTATTGATGAACAGCTACACTTTACTGAGGAACCGATTGAGATCACTGATCGAGAGATCAAAATCCTCAAACGTAGCCAGATACCTCTTGTACAAGTCCGTTGGAACTCGCGACGTGGCCCAGAGTATACCTGGGAGCGGGAAGACCAGATGAAGCACAAGTATCCCCAGTTGTTCCCAAACGAAAACCCCAGCACTGAAGCTACAGCCGAATTTCGGGACGAAATTCCAAACTAACGGGGGGATGATGTGACACCCCGTTGAAACGTTCTCACTTACATTAGCTTGACAGTGACTGCCTTAACTTTCGGGACGAAAGTTCCTAAAACTTGGGGATAATGTGACACTCTAGGTTTTCCCGAACAAATACCTTGTAAATAGCCTTATGTGTATATACGTTATTAAGTGAAAAGTTGCGTATTATCTTGATGGTGCTATGTGACCTTTGTGCTAAGTGTGTCGTATGTATGTATGTTATATATTTATGTATGCGTATTACAAGTGAGCCGAGACCACGAAACTCAACTCAAGACCACCCGGTCTCGAGTGAACAGTGAACGGTTGGGCCGGTTGGGCCGCAACCTCCCCTTAGCCCATTTCGGAAACCTTTAAGGATGCACCCTTGGCTATATATAGCCCCAAACTCTCACACTCTATCCTTTACACTCCCCCTCATTTCACTCTCTTGCTCACACACTCCCTCTAAAACCCTAGAACATCACCACAACTCCCTCCTCTCCTTCGGATTCAACCGGCAACAAGATCACCTTCGGATCATCTCGGAATCATCACGCTTTCTTGCACATCTTTTGAGCTACACAACAACCGGTTAGTGAGTTAAATGTGTTTGCTAGATGTTAAGTGTTTATTAATGTCTCTAGAATGAATGAATAGCATGATGATAAGTGTTGCCATGTTTTTGACTTAAAAGTATCGCTAGTGATGAATGATAGATGAACCCTTGTGTTTAGGACATTTGATGATGAAAGTGATCAGTTGATGGTTACTTGTTACAAAATTAATGCTTGCATGATGATTGTGTGTCTTGAATGTGAAAATGGTTGTGTTATCCGGTTTGTGTTGAATAGTCTTGTTATCCGTTTGGTGATTAGGGCTTTGGTTAGTTGATTTTTGATAAAATGATGAATACTTGTTTAAATGGTGGGAAGAGCATATGAAGAACATCATGAATGTCATTACAATATTTGAAAAATGCTTGTTTTGATCTATTTGCTTAATAACCAGACAAGGAAACATGTTTATGAATTCTCATTGGATAGTACATGGCTGCATGATATTACAATTCTATTGGTTAGTACACATATCAGGCTCTAGAAGAATTCAGGTGCACGCAACAGTGGTTGCGAGTCGGAACCCTCGGTTGCGACTCGAGACCACAACGTGAATTGTCGAGACCTCCCGGTTGCGACTCGCAAGCAGCTCGTGTTGAACCGAAACAAAGGCTGCGAGTCGGAATCTCTGGTTGCGACTCGGAACCAAAGCATGACGGGCCGAAACCGAGATTGCGAGTCGCAATCCTTAGTTGCGACTCGAAACCATGAACCCTTGTCTCGACTGGGCTGTTATTGGGCCAAAGTGCTTGTTGGATTATCTGATAACTGGACTGCTTGTGTATCTGTTACTGTTTAGGCCCAATACCCCAACTGTTTGATTGTATGCATTCTAAGGGTGTCTTTACGTGTTTGCTGTACGTGGTTACTTGTACCCCAACTTGACCTATATTTGGTAACCATGCTAGGACGTGGTGACCAACGTGTTTGACCAAGCAAAATATCTACCGAGCAACCCAAGGTGAGTTCACAACCTAAAGCATGCGTTCCCGGTGGTTTGGGAAACGGAACTACAAACGACACTATCCCCTATGAGGGATACAACTTACTTTTCTTCCCTTGTTATTGGGAACCTTTGGTTAATTACTGTTTATACGGATTGCAACTAACGGCACTAAACGAAACTCTATCACTCAAGTCCCTACTACATAATACCGATTAGTCGCCGGGGCCAGGCGAACGGGTTATTAGTTGATAGCGCTATTTAGGTTTTACCAACCTCACACCGTGCCATGGTTTGGGATCGGTCGTGAACTAATGTACTCAGGCATCCGTCAATGATGATAGAACATTGACATCGGGGCATCCTGCGGAAACGCAAACGGTTACCTAGTGTTCGGTATTGGAAAAACAGTTTAGTCGCTAACTTTTGGGGTAGCTCCCCATGGCATGTATAAACGGATAAATTAACTGGTGAAACAAGTTCTTGGTAATTAAAACTGGACAACTAGTGAACTCACTCAGCATTATTGTTGACCCCTTACTGCATGCTTTGCAGGTGACCAGTGACTGAGGAGCTGCTGCTTGGGGATGTGTAGTGTTCGTCAAAACCCGTGTGTTGGGTTTTACTTATCTTGAACCATGAACTATCTTTTAAAACTTTTTGGTTTATGCTTCCGCTGTTTTGTTTAAACTTACTATCGAACTCAAACTACGATGTTGCTAACTACTTTAGATAGCAATTACTTTACTATTAACCAATGTTTAGTATAATTAGTGGCTGGATCCTGGTCAGTCACGCCCTCAAGCGGATGTTACTCCGCAGGTGGAATTTGGGGGTGTGACAGATTGGTATCAGAGCCATTGGTTATAGTGAACTTGGTTTTAAAAAGGGGAAAATCTTTTTGAGAAAAACCAGACTATAACCCGTGACTCGTGACGACACTACACTCCAAGTGCAAGGCTCGACTTATCTGACCTCATAGCTCGGACCCATATTTACTTGCTTGTTTGTCTTATGCTTTCCGCTCTACTATACGTACTAGTTTGCCTAATTAGATAGATTCGCCACCTCTCTTCTATCTCATTCTCGCTATGTTACGACACCACACTCATACTATGTTTTCTGGTTATGAAGACAATGAGTGGACGCGGACGAGGAAACGTTAACATGACTCAGGCTCAGTTCACTAACCTGATCAACACGGTGGCTGCAGCTTTCGCAGCTCACCCGGGAGGTAAGCTTGTTGTTTAGGATGTTTAGATCCTACCATCGCATCGTCTTGTCACCTCTAAACCCATTCGTATCACTCTCACAACAGGTCAGCATGCGCCTGTGCAACCACGTGTCTGTACTTTTAAGACCTTCATGGATTGCAAGCCTCTTCCATTCAATGGCACTGAGGGTGCCATAGGTCTTCTGCACTGGATCGAGAAGGTTGAAGCTGTCTTTGCTGTCTGCGAGTGTCCCCCTGCTAATTGGGTGAAGTTTGCTACTGGTACTCTTGAGGGAAGCGCGCTTTCGTGGTGGAAGGCGCAAATTCAAATGCTTGGTTTGGAGACTGCTAACGCTACTGCATGGGAAGATTTCAAGGATATGATCAAGGAAGAGTACTGTCACCGGGATGACATCCACAAACTCGAGGACGAGTACTATGAACTCAAGATGGTTGGGTCAGAGATTGAGACCTACACCAAACTGTCCAAAGATTATGCTGCTCTTTGCCCAAACATGTCCCGACCCATGTACCGAAGGATCGAATTGTACATCAAAGGCTTAGCCCCAGAAATCAGGAGCCATGTGACCTCGGCTAACCTCACTACCATACAGCCTGTGGTCCGTCTTGCCCACAAACTCACTAACCAGGCTGTGGAAGAGGGCAGGTTGCCCAAAAGGATCAGTGCTGCGGAAGGAACTTCCAGTGATGGCAAACGAAAGTGGGATGGAAATCAGGGCAAAGATGCTAACTCTACTCAGGCCCCAGCTCAACAAAGGAAAACTGACAACATCAAGGGCACTCAGCAACAGGGTGGCTACCGGGGAAGCTACCCTAAGTGCAGCAAGTGTAACAAGCACCATAACGGGGCATGTAACAAGGGTCAGTGTCAGCGATGCCACAAGATGGGGCACGAAGCCAAGGATTGTAGAAGTCAGTTCCCAGCAAGGCAGAATCAGCAACAACCCCAACAGCAACAGCAGCAGGGAAACAACCGAGCATGTTTTAAATGCGGGGCAACAGGGCACATGCGAAAGGATTGCCCTGAGCTGAATCAGAATCACAACAACAATTAGGGAGCTGGGAACACTGAGCAAAACAACAATGCTGGAAACGGTGCAAGGGGAAGAGCTTTTGTGATTGGAGCTGGAGAAGCAAGGAACGACCCCAACGTCGTGGCGGGTAAGTTCCTACTTGATGATCGTTATGTTTCTGTGTTATTTGATTCCGGTGCCGATGCCAGTTATGTATCCCTTCGCATTAGTAAGAAACTTAAGCACCCGCCTGCATTATTAAGTTCTAAGCATATCGTCGAGATAGCCAATGGTAAGAACATCGAGGCCACGCACGTGATCCACGACTGCACGCTAGAATTGTCTGGTCACACGTTTAGTATCGATCTTTTCCCCGTCAAACTTGGAAGCTTCGACGTCGTCATCGGTATGGATTGGTTGTCCAAACATCGCGCTGAGATCCTCTGTCAAGAGAAAGCGGCTCGTATTCCTCGTCGTTCTGGCCAACCCCTCATCGTTCAAGGCAACAAAGGTGGAGAAGTCACAGGCATTATCTCGCTCCTGAAAGCCCAGAAGTGTTTACAAAAAGGGCACACCGCTATCCTAGCACTTGTCACCGACACCCACGAAAAGGAAAAGAGGATTGAAGATTTCCCTGTAGTACGTGACTATCCCGAGGTATTTCCTGAGGAACTACCTGGACTCCCTCCCCACCGTCAGGTCGAATTCCAAATTGAGCTAGCTCCCGGAGCAGCACCCATAGCTCGTGCACCTTACCGTCTAGCCCCTGCAGAACTGAAAGAACTCTCTACGCAACTACAAGAACTATTGGATAAAGGATTTATCCGTCCTAGTTCATCACCCTGGGGAGCGCCAGTACTCTTTGTCAAGAAGAAGGATGGCACATTCCGAATGTGCATCGACTATCGTGAGTTGAACAAGGTTACCATCAAGAATCGCTACCCTCTCCCGCGCATCGACGACCTATTCGATCAGTTGCAAGGATCGAGCTACTATTCAAAGATTGACCTGCGATCAGGCTATCATCAGCTGAGAGTTCGTAATGAAGACATCTCTAAGACTGCATTCAGGACTCGTTATGGTCATTACGAGTTCCTCGTTATGCCTTTTGGAATGACTAACGCACCTGCGGTTTTCATGGATCTCATGAACCGAGTGTGCAAGCCTTACCTCGACAAATTCGTGATTGTGTTTATCGACGACATCCTGATCTACTCGAAAAGTCAGGAAGAGCATGAACGACACCTACGCCTTATTCTCGAACTCCTACGCAAGGAGCAATTGTACGCCAAATTCTTGAAGTGTGACTTCTGGCTTCGAGAGGTTCATTTCCTTGGGCATGTGGTCAACAAGGACGGTATTCACGTCGACCCCGCTAAGATCGACTCGATAAAGAATTGGCCTACGCCCAAGACCCCAACCGAAGTTCGCCAATTCTTGGGATTGGCAGGATACTACCGCAGATTCATCAAGGGATTCTCAAAGATTGCACAACCTCTCACGACTCTTACTCAGAAAGGCATTGCTTACAAGTGGAATGAAGCTCAGGAGTCGGCCTTTCAAAGGCTAAAGGATAACCTCTGTAGCGCTCCTATTCTCTCGTTGCCTGAAGGCACTGAAGACTTTGTAGTTTACTGCGATGCGTCTATCCGTGGGCTCGGTTGTGTGTTGATGCAACGCGAGAAAGTTATTGCCTACGCCTCTCGGCAACTCAAGACGCATGAAAGAAACTACACTACGCATGATTTGGAACTTGGAGCAGTGATCTTTGCTCTTAAGGTATGGAGACATTACCTGTACGGTACCAAATGCACTATTTACACCGATCACAGGAGCCTCGAGCATATCTTAAGGCAAAGGGAATTGAACATGCGACAGCGCCGCTGGGTCGAACTCTTGAATGATTACGAATGCGCCATCAAGTACCATCCAGGCAAGGCCAATGTCGTGGCAGACGCCCTCAGCAGAAAGGACACTATACCAAAGCGCGTGCGAGCATTGCAACTCACCATCCAGTCTAACCTCCCTACCCAGATCCAAAATGCCCAAGTTGAAGCATTGAAACCGGAAAACATCAGGGCTGAGTCTCTGCGAGGATCGAGACAGCGATTAGAACAGAAGGAAGATGGCGCTTACTATGTAACAGGGCGCATTTGGGTCCCACTCTATGGAGATCTACGTGAACTCGTGATGGACGAAGCCCACAAGTCCCGTTATTCAGTACATCCTGGTTCGGACAAGATGTACCACGACTTGAGGACTACATCCTGGCATGAAGGCCCACATAGCAACATACGTCAGCAAATGTTTGACTTGCGCGAGAGTCAAGACAGAATACCAGAAGCCAGCAGGCCTACTCCAACAACTGGAAATCCCGAAATGGAAATGGGAGCAAATTTCCATGGATTTTGTTACAGGGCTACCTAGGTCTCAACGCGGAAATGATACTATTTGGGTAATAGTAGATCGATTGACCAAGTCCGCGCACTTTCTGGCTATTAAGGAAACAGACAAGTTTTCTACCTTGGCGGAGATTTACTTAAAGGAAGTAGTTTCGAGGCACGGGGTGCCAACCTCAATTATTTCCGACCGAGACGCTCGTTTTACTTCGGAATTGTGGCAAGCTATGCACAAATCCTTTGGCTCACGTTTGGACATGAGCACCGCTTATCACCCGCAAACGGATGGACAGTCCGAACGCACCATCCAGACTCTGGAAGACATGCTTAGAGCATGTGTGATCGATTTTGGCAAGAATTGGGAGAAGCATCTACCGCTAGTAGAGTTCTCTTATAACAACAGCTACCACACCAGTATTCAGGCAGCACCTTTCGAGGCATTGTACGGTCGTAAATGCCGGTCACCTCTCTGCTGGGCGGAAGTCGGTGATAGTCAAATCACAGGCCCAGAGATGGTGGTAGATACAACAGAAAAGAATGCCCAGATCAGACAACGCATGGCGGCAGCTCGTGACCGTCAGAAGAGTTACGCTGATAAGCGTAGGAAACCACTAGAATTCCAGGTCGGTGACCGGGTTCTACTTAAAGTCTCACCCTGGAAGGGTGTGGTTCGCTTTGGAAAAAGGGGCAAGCTTAATCCGCGATATATCGGACCATTCGAAATTACCAAGAAAATCGGTAAGGTTGCTTATAGATTGAACCTGCCTGAAGAACTGAGTGCGGTACACAACGTTTTTCACGTATCTAATCTGAAGAAGTGTCTATCAGATGAAACGCTCGTAATTCCCTTCAAGGAACTAACTATTGATGAACAGCTACACTTTACTGAGGAACCGATTGAGATCACTGATCGAGAGATCAAAATCCTCAAACGTAGCCAGATACCTCTTGTACGAGTCCGTTGGAACTCGCGACGTGGCCCAGAGTATACCTGGGAGCGGGAAGACCAGATGAAGCACAAGTATCCCCAGTTGTTCCCAAACGAAAACCCCAGCACTGAAGCTACAGCCGAATTTCGGGACGAAATTCCAAACTAACGGGGGGATGATGTGACACCCCGTTGAAACGTTCTCACTTACATTAGCTTGACAGTGACTGCCTTAACTTTCGGGACGAAAGTTCCTAAAACTTGGGGATAATGTGACACTCTAGGTTTTCCCGAACAAATACCTTGTAAATAGCCTTATGTGTATATACGTTATTAAGTGAAAAGTTGCGTATTATCTTGATGGTGCTATGTGACCTTTGTGCTAAGTGTGTCGTATGTATGTATGTTATATATTTATGTATGCGTATTACAAGTGAGCCGAGACCACGAAACTCAACTCAAGACCACCCGGTCTCGAGTGAACAGTGAACGGTTGGGCCGGTTGGGCCGCAACCTCCCCTTAGCCCATTTCGGAAACCTTTAAGGATGCACCCTTGGCTATATATAGCCCCAAACTCTCACACTCTATCCTTTAAACTCCCCCTCATTTCACTCTCTTGCTCACACACTCCCTCTAAAACCCTAGAACATCACCACAACTCCCTCCTCTCCTTCGGATTCAACCGGCAACAAGATCACCTTCGGATCATCTCGGAATCATCACGCTTTCTTGCACATCTTTTGAGCTACACAACAACCGGTTAGTGAGTTAAATGTGTTTGCTAGATGTTAAGTGTTTATTAATGTCTCTAGAATGAATGAATAGCATGATGATAAGTGTTGCCATGTTTTTGACTTAAAAGTATCACTAGTGATGAATGATAGATGAACCCTTTTGTTTAGGACATTTGATGATGAAAGTGATTAGTTGATGGTTACTTGTTACAAAATTAATGCTTGCATGATGATTGTGTGTCTTGAATGTGAAAATGGTTGTGTTATCCGGTTTGTGTTGAATAGTCTTGTTATCCGTTTGATGATTAGGGCTTTGGTTAGTTGATTTTTGATAAAATGATGAATACTTGTTTAAATGGTGGGAAGAGCATATGAAGAACATCATGAATGTCATTACAATATTTGAAAAATGCTTGTTTTGATCTATTTGCTTAATAACCAGACAAGGAAACATGTTTATGAATTCTCATTGGATAGTACATGGCTGCATGATATTACAATTCTATTGGTTAGTACACATATCAGGCTCTAGAAGAATTCAGGTGCACGCAACAGTGGTTGCGAGTCGGAACCCTCGGTTGCGACTCGAGACCACAACGTGAATTGTCGAGACCTCCCGGTTGCGACTCGCAAGCAGCTCGTGTTGAACCGAAACAAAGGCTGCGAGTCGGAATCTCTGGTTGCGACTCGGAACCAAAGCATGACGGGCCGAAACCGAGATTGCGAGTCGCAATCCTTAGTTGCGACTCGAAACCATGAACCCTTGTCTCGACTGGGCTGTTATTGGGCCAAAGTGCTTGTTGGATTATCTGATAACTGGACTGCTTGTGTATCTGTTACTGTTTAGGCCCAATACCCCAACTGTTTGATTGTATGCATTCTAAGGGTGTCTTTACGTGTTTGCTGTACGTGGTTACTTGTACCCCAACTTGACCTATATTTGGTAACCATGCTAGGACGTGGTGACCAACGTGTTTGACCAAGCAAAATATCTACCGAGCAACCCAAGGTGAGTTCACAACCTAAAGCATGCGTTCCCGGTGGTTTGGGAAACGGAACTACAAACGACACTATCCCCTATGAGGGATACAACTTACTTTTCTTCCCTTGTTATTGGGAACCTTTGGTTAATTACTGTTTATACGGATTGCAACTAACGGCACTAAACGAAACTCTATCACTCAAGTCCCTACTACATAATACCGACTAGTCGCTGGGGCCAGGCGAACGGGTTATTAGTTGATAGCGCTATTTAGGTTTTACCAACCTCACACCGTGCCATGGTTTGGGATCGGTCGTGAACTAATGTACTCAGGCATCCGTCAATGATGATAGAACATTGACATCGGGGCATCCTGCGGAAACGCAAACGGTTACCTAGTGTTCGGTATTGGAAAAACAGTTTAGTCGCTAACTTTTGGGGTAGCTCCCCATGGCATGTATAAACGGATAAATTAACTGGTGAAACAAGTTCTTGGTAATTAAAACTGGACAACTAGTGAACTCACTCAGCATTATTGTTGACCCCTTACTGCATGCTTTGCAGGTGACCAGTGACTGAGGAGCTGCTGCTTGGGGATGTGTAGTGTTCGTCAAAACCCGTGTGTTGGGTTTTACTTATCTTGAACCATGAACTATCTTTTAAAACTTTTTGGTTTATGCTTCCGCTGTTTTGTTTAAACTTACTATCGAACTCAAACTACGATGTTGCTAACTACTTTAGATAGCAATTACTTTACTATTAACCAATGTTTAGTATAATTAGTGGCTGGATCCTGGTCAGTCACGCCCTCAAGCGGATGTTACTCCGCAGGTGGAATTTGGGGGTGTGACATATTTAGGGTATGTTTAACTTATGGTCAAGTTTTGGAATGTTCGTTATAGTTCAAATTGGCATACTTTCGCAGTTTGTCGAATTTAGTCCCTGTAAGCGAATAAACTTGATTTCGGCATACCAAACCTTCCAAAACTAATTTCTAAGTTATGTAAAGGTTATTTAAGGTATGTTAAGCCTATGTCACTATTCTGGAATGTTTATTGCATTAAACTGGTTATATTTACACATTAGTGCGCATTATAACCTTCTAGAAAGCGATTTAGAGCCCGAAATCGAACAAGAATTGATATGTACAAAGGATACATATGTTTATACAAATCCCAAGTATGAAATACAATATTTCATTGGTTTGGTATTTGTTTGATGGCTGAAGTGACACAGATGTCACAGGTAGCTCGGATCATCATTTAACCCGGGTTGGTCATGATCATGAATCATGACATAAGGTTGTTTTGAATGTAACAAGGGTTAAAGGGTGAAACTCTACCACACACGAATCATGAACTTGTGTAAAAGCATTTTTACTTGTAAAATAGTGTTTAAAACTAGTAGATCTACGTATCTACAAGTGGTATTCTCAAAGGACCGAGTGTCAAGAAAATCATGTTTTCTAAAGACAGATCTTATGATAACTAGAATGATTTTTAGAACACATAAGTGTGTAAACACTTGTGTAACGCAAAGTTTCGACAAAATAACTATTTTTGTAAAATTTACAAGAAGATGTAAAGACGGACTTTCTATAAAAACGGGGTTTTTACGAAACCGGACTAATTTATATTAAGATCCGCTAAAAGTAATGAGATTTACTTCATATTTTTGAGTAAATCACAAGTTCATGAAATCTTTGCGATTTACATATTATTTAACTAGTTGATGCATTGAATATTGTTTGGATTGAATAAGAAATTGGTTGAATTGATTTGTAAAAGAAAATGATACGCTTGAAAGCGTGGCCACCTCCAGTTACAGAGGAAACTCTGGCGAAATTTTTCCAAAAATCTAACACTTAGAATTATTTTCACTATAAGTGTTAGACACACTTTTTGACATGTTTTCAAAATATATAAGTTTCGCCATGACTTTATTTACAAAATATCGGAGGTGGGATTTCACAAAATAAAACTTAGTAAATATATATTTAATATATATATTTTTCATAAATCACTTGATGCGTGTTTATGATTATTTTGCGAAGATACATAAATATTATTTTTAGAGTAAAAATAATATTATCGAATGTTAACGAATCCAAAATAATACGAACGCTTTAACGATAAATATATAAGTTACACCGGTAATTACTATTACCACTTGATCGTTAAAACGTAACTTATGCACTTTACGGAAATATTCATGCACGCGTATATTGGACAAAGTATTATTTTGGGAAAATTTTGTAAAGTAAAAATATAATATTTTTGAGAAAAATATTTATATTTTGGGATTGGAAATAAATATATATTAAGTGAGACTTAATGATAGAATTCGAACGCACATGTATTAAATCCCCCATCCTTGGGAAGGAGAATAATTACCAAGTATGCACCACATGTAAACACGAAATAGTTGTCTAACTATTTCCCAAAACGTAAACCATAAAGCTAAGGCACGGCCGTCCGTCTAATAGAGTTAGTACATGTAGGTCGTTGCACAGCTGCTTGACTTGGAGTATTACTTGGTAGAGACGCACCGCTGTGAGTTCATCTCCCCCCTTTTCTCTTAACTGTTTTCAGTTTTCTAAACTGCGGGGGTGAAATACATGTTACTTTGATTATGATTACTTTATACATGGTATGGTTAGCGTAAGGAGGGTTACTATTTAGATCATGTGAATGGGTAGGCGGAAACTTGAGGTCATTAATCCTCAGGGTAGGACCGAGGGGCAGGAGCGATAGATCTATTTGGGTGTAGCGAGCCCAGTCCCAGGCCCAGCATAACGGACCTCGGGATGACTTTGTACCCGGCGCATAAATCTGCTAGGTTTGAGCCTTCCTACTTGCATTTCACACATATCAATGGCCTTGCAAACCATTGGTGATCTCTTTTTCCATATTTGCTACATACCAGGATTTTGATAAATACAAAGGTTTATTTACTCACTTACGCATGAACTCGCTCAACATTATTGTTGATTTTTCAACTTACATGTATTTCAGGGAATTAAAGGATCTGGCACGGTATGGCACGTTTTCCCGCTGCACTAGTACAAGGTCATCTGGGTTTAGGGAATGTGACTCTTTCCTGGACAAGTCACAGTCCTTAAACTGTGTTTATGTTATGATATGGTTGTGTTTATGAACAATGTTTATGTCGTTAGGTTGTGTTACCGTTAAAACAATGTTGTTGTTTTTGGATTTTAAAACTTAATTGAATGGATGATCTCGCATGATTTTATTTCATATAGCTTTGTTATGATTAAGCTATGGTATTAAGAAGTCACACCAAATAAACCACGCTTCCGCAAAGCCAGGGTGTGACATTTGAAATGTGTGAATGCCCTGAGGCTCGCAGGGTGAAATACCCCTTGGAACGATTTCAAGGAACTGATCAAGCGGGAATACTGCACACGTGATGACATCCACAAGTTAGAGGTGGAGCTCTATCATCTGAAAATGACGGGGTCGGAAATCGAAGCTTATACGAAACGGTCGAACGAACTGGCCATCTTGTGTCCAACCATGGTGGACCCTCCAATCAAGCGCATTGAGTTGTATTTCAAGGGTTTAGCATCAGAAATTCAGAGCCATGTGACATCGGCTAACCTCGACAATATCCAAGACATTCAGCGTCTTGCTCATCGCCTCACAGATCAGGCAGTGGAACAGAACAAGCTGCCCAAACGTATCAGTGCAACTACTACTGCTACCACTTCTACTACTCCTGCTACCCCTAATGACAACAAGCGAAAATGGGATGGGGATTCCAGCAAAGGTTCAGCTTCAGTTCAGTCTCAGGTTCAGCAGCAAAAGACTGACCACTACCAGAGTCCCAGTCAGCAGTCTTTTGGTAGTCGCGGGCAGAGAAGATATCAAGGAAATCACCCAAGGTGCAACAACTGTAACAGACACCACAGTGGCTAGTGCAACAAGGGTCGCTGTCAGAGGTGTCTCAAGATGGGTCATGAGGCCAAGGATTGTAGGAGCCCACGACCTGCGAATCAGAACCAACAACAACCACCAGCTCGTCAAAACCAGCAGCAGCAGCAACAGCGGGGCAATAGGGGATGCTTTCAATGTGGTGCTGAAGGCCATTTCAAGCGGGATTGCCCCCAGTTAAACCAGAATCGCAACAACAACAACAATCAGGGCAATGGTAACCACAATGGTGGAAACAACAATGGCAACGAAGCTAGGGGCCGTGCATTTGTGCTAGGGCAGGGTGATGCCAGGAATGATCCCAACGTAGTTATGGGTAAGTTTCTTCTTGACGACTTTTATGTTACTGTTTTGTTTGATTCGGGTGCGGATACAAGTTATATGTCAGTAAAAGTTAGCCAAATGTTAAAACGTGCACCAACTCCCCTAAACACCAAGCATGTCGTAGAGTTAGCTAACGGTAAAAGTCTAGAGGCCACACACATAGTTCAGGGTTGTAATCTTATCCTCGCTGGTCAGACTTTCTCGATCGATCTCATTCCCATAGTTTTGGGTAGTTTCGACATCATCATTAGAATGGACTGGTTATCTCAACAGCGCGCAGAGATCCTATGTAAGGAGAAGATAGTTCGTATTCCCCGTTCTGGTAAAGAACCCCTCGAAGTTCAAGGCGACAAGAGTGGTGCTGTGGTAGGCATCATCTCCTTTCTAAAGGCTCAGAAATGTTTGCGTAAGGGCCACACTGCCATTCTGGCACTTGTTACAGATCCATCAGCTAAAGAAAAGAAATTGGAAGATATTCCAGTTGTACGCGACTTTCCTCAGGTGTTCCCTGAAGATTTACCTGTTCTATCGTCTCATCGCCAGGTCGAGTTTCAAATCGAGCTAGCACCAGGAGCAGCACCAATAGCTCGAACACCGTATCGACTAGCTCCAACTGAATTGGAAGAACTGTCAAAGCAACTGCAAGAGCTCTTGGATAAGGGCTTTATCCGACCTAGCTCTTCGCCTTGGGGAGCTCCAGTACTATTTGTGAAAAAGAAGGACGGTACCTTCCGCATGTGCATTGATTACCGTGAACTGAACAAGGTGACAGTGAAGAACCGCTATCCTCTTCCACGTATTGATGATTTATGTAGGACCGTTCCGATGACCTTAAACGTCAGTAGAAGTAGTTCATCTCAGTTTACAAAGACGGAAACAGAGTAAACTAAGTCAAAACAGCTTGTTCTTTCTAATTTCTCTTTCTATAAACTGCTTGTTCCTTCTAATTTCTCTTTCTATCACTGATTACGAGTCTTTACAATGATTCTGATGAAAATCCAGCAGCACCTCGACTCACAAACACACACACCAGTTCTAACCGTTTGAAATGAACATCACCTATTTATAGTGTCAAGCTGTCCGTTTGAATGAGACCCAAACGGTCAGGCTTCAAACGACCAACATGTTCAAACGACCAGGTGACCTCAAACGGACAGGGTTGTTTCAAACGGTCAGACTTTCTAAAATCTATACAAACCCTATTTTAATCATGTTTATGCATCCGTTTAACCTATCTAGACACAAGACTCAATAAGACGTAGTCAGCAGACATTTCGTGCACCAACAGACTCCCCCTTGGATGTTGACGTAGTCTTTAGCTCCTGAGTCTTTAGTCTTGGTCCTTTCTCCAACTTTGTCTCTTCATTGTAACAACTCAATCTTCACAGGTTTTAAATCACAATCTGACTCCATCTTCAGGCTCCCATTTAGCTGTTGATCCAGACTTCCCCTTTCATAGACTCCCCCTCTCAGTATGCTGGGATCTGAGTTCTTGTTCTGGTTCATGCTTTGACAATTAACTTCCGTGGGAATGATGAAGTCTCCAATCCTGTTACTCAACCAATAACATTAGACTTTATCTTTTCAAACAATAAACACAAATTCAATCAGCTCTAGAAATCCACTCAAGTATTCAAGTTCAAATTAATGACCCTGATTACTTGATTTATCTACCAAGTTCAATTTAATGACCCTGGTTGATCTTTTGACGAATCCAACTGATTTTAGTAAAATCATTTTCAACTTTTTCTAAAAATAACAAGTATCAAATTAATGAACTTGTTTTTATCTTTGAAACAATTCAACTTCCAACAATGTAAGCTCTCCTCATTCTTCAGCTCAGAATCTTCGGCATCTGCTTCATCTTTCTATAATCCGACAATCAACTTTCCACTCTGGTTTGTCTAAAATAAAGCAGAAACAAAATCTTTTTGGATTTTAATGTGATCTAGACTAAGAAATGAAATAACAGAAAACTTAAATTGCAGAAAGTAAACTATTTACAAATTTATTTTTGGCGAGCGTGTTAGGGAATAATATCAGCTTTTCAGACAAATTACTAGTACCGTTAAGCTACATTACATACTCAGACTTAAACAATTCACCTCGATTGTCGATATACAGATCCATCTTAAATTCTCACACAAACTTCAACCTATTCAGGATACCGTTTAATTGTCTTAAGAACTTAGTTCAATTCATGTGTCCCACCTCTTGAATATACTCCCGTATCCAGAATCCCAATATTCAGTCTTACAGGCAAGAATACTACAATGATGTCTGTGCATAAATTAGGGGTTAAATGCGAGAACTGAGGGATCTCAGGTCAGAACTTCCGTTCAGCAGAGAGATATCAGTTTCGACTTTGCAGTATGTCCCCTTTAGAGGATCTTTTCAGCTACAACAGATGATTATCAATTTTATTGTCTAATCAGCTGAGGGCTTTATGCTATATTTCAAGCATTATGGATAAAGTATTAGCCAAGGACTAGGTCAGAACTACCGTTCAGCAGAAGTCCCGGAATAATACCCCAGACATCATAGAGTATAAACACCTAGTATATTAGAATACGAGACCTTTCAAACGAGATTTCAGGGGTTACCTATATATCCAAGTAGTGTTCCCCACAAATTTCACAAGTTTGAAATTTTAGGTTTATATCCCGAATAAATTTACTAAATGTACGAAAACCTATCGACACATCGTTAGAGAGACTGTTTAACTCATTTTGTCTTTCCAAATCTTTAGCATACTGTAATTTTCTAGCTGATGTACTATCATTTTCCCTATATACACAAGCTCTTTTTCAATTTTATCATGTTTTTGTATTTTTGCAATTTTTTACTGTTTTTGTATTTTTCTGAAAATAAACTATGTACAACTATCTATCTCCCCCTAAATACCAAAACACGTAAAAAATTGACAAACCATCGCAGATTGTTTCTCGTCTTCATCCGCAACAGTACTCTCATCAACACTCACAACCCCATTCGACATCGAAAGCAATTTCATACCATTAAGTTTTAACAAATATTGAAACCGATTTTTATCAAAAGCTTTGGTATGCAAATCAACTTTTTGTTCGTCAGTGTGGATTTTCTCAATTCGTATCAACTTTTTCTCGAAACAATTGCGAATAAAGTGATGACGAATTTCTATATGTTTAGTTTTAGCGTGATGTACTGGATTTTTAGTGATATTAATTGCGGCCTCATTATCAATAAACAGAGGTGTGTTAAGAAACTGCAAACCGTAGTCGCGCATCTGTTGCTGTATCCACAGGATCTGAGAGCAGCAACTGCTAGCAGAAACATACTCCGCTTCACATGTAGATAGCGCCACAGATGTTTGTTTCTTACACTGCTAGGTAACTAATCTCGGACCAAAGAACTGGCATCCTGCAGTTGTTGATTTCGCGTTGACTTTGCAGCATCCGAAATCCGAATCGGAATACCCTTCGAGCGTAAAATCGCCTTTCCTAGGATACCATAACCCCAATGATGGAGTACCTTTCAGGTAACGTAGTATCCTCTTGACAATAATCATGTGCGATGCTCTCGAGTTAGACTGAAATCTTGCTGCGAGGCATGTTGGGTACATAATATCAGGACGTGAAGCAGTCAGATACATCAAAGAACCTATCATGGAACGGTAAAACGTTTCATCAGCCCTGTCTCCGGTGAGATCTGGGTGAATCCCATGATTAGTCGCAAGTGGGGTAGCAGCTGGAGTAGAACTTGACATTCCAAATTTCTCTAGAATATCATGCACGTACTTCGTTTGATGAATGAAAATTCCCTCAGGAAGTTGTTCAACTTGTAGACCCAGAAAGAATTTCATCTCCCCCATTGATGACATTTCGAATTTCTGCTTCATCACCTGTTCGAAATCTTTACACAATTTCTCATTCGTTGACCCAAAAATTATATCGTCCACATAAATTTGTACTATCAGAAGATGACCATCAACGACTTTAGTGAAGAGAGTGGCATCCACTTTTCCACGTATGAACTGGTTAGCGAGTAGGTGTTGAGACAAAGTCTCGTACCAGGCTCTCGGTGCCTGATGTAGACCATACAATGCTTTGTCCAGCAGATAAACTTTGTTCTTGTGGATTGGGTCAGTAAAGCCCGGCGGCTGACCAACATAAACCTCCTCTTTGACCTTCCCATAAAGAAACGCTGATTTTACATCCAACTGATATACTTTGAAATTCTTCCAAGACGCAAATGCTAGGAAAATTCTGATAGCCTCTAGTCGAGCTACAGGAGCATAGACTTCGGTAAAATCAATCCCCTCCTGTTGACTAAAGCCCTGAACAACGAGTCGAGCTTTGTTCCTTACAACCACTCCTCTGTCGTCCCTCTTACATTTGAAAACCCATTTTGTATTGATTTTCCTTTGACCATCCGGCAAATCCACTAACTTCCACACCCCTAACTTTTCAAACTGACTTAACTCTTCTTGCATCGCAATGACCCAAGAGTCTTCAGTAAGCGCCTCTTTGTAAGTTCGCGGTTCGACCTGCGAGATAAAACAACTTAATGAAAATTCAGTTTGTAAAGGTGCTACTGTAGAATAAAAACATGTTAAGCCCTGGTCAATTTGACGTCTCATGCGAACGCCCAATTGCAATTCTCCTATGATTAACTCCTCTGGATGATAAGACAGAGTTCTCGGCATCACTTCGCTTGGAACATCTACATTTCCCTCCAGATTAGTAACATTCTGCTCTGCATCTTGTTCACCAACTTGGTTTGTTTGACTTGACAACTGGATCTGCTCCCCCTCAAGATCTGAATCACCATGGTCAAATACTGGCATGTTATCAGCTTCTTGATCATCATTCACCTCCGACTGATTACCAGGAGCAACTTCATCATCATGTTCACCAGCATTACTAGGACCAGCTTCATTGTCATTTGAAGTTTCCCGAGGTCTTCTAGAATACTCCGCTGGGAACCTGAGCTGCGACTCATACTCTCGCAAAATATCCAGCTCATCAAAGAAATTTTCTTCTTCCTCTGATTCTTCTCTCATATCAAACGAATCCCAAAGTTTGTCATAATGATAACGCCATGAATCACCAGGATTCTATGGCGGCATAGTGTAACCTTGACATTCAACATTTGCTGCATCAATAATCCGCTTCTCACTTGGAACAAAGACACGCTGTGTAGGACTTGAATATCCAACAAAGATTCCCTCAATGCTCTTTGAACCAAACTTGCCATTAGGCTCTATCACCGTACAGGGTGACCCAAACGGTTCTAGATACTTCAAATTCGGCTTGCGTTTATTGAGTAGCTCAAAACACGTCTTGTTGAACTTCTTCACAGTAAGAACTCTGTTGAGAGTATAGCATGCAGCAGAAACAGCTTCAGCCCAGAAATTAATTGGTAACTTAGAGTCTGCAAGCATCGTTCTGGCTGTTTCAATTAGCGTCCGGTTTTTGCGTTCTGCAACTCCATTTTGCTGCGGAGTGTACGGAGCACTAAACTCATGCAGTATACCTCGTTCTTCACAAAATTCTTCCATCTTACTGTTTTTGAACTCAGTACCATTATCACTTCGAATTCTACAAATCGGCCTCTAGTACAGATTCTCAATTCTTTTAAACAATGCCATCAGGCTGTCAAACGTTTCGTCTTTGGATTTCAAAAACATAACCCAAGAAAATCTGGAATAATCATCAGTCACGACCGAACAGTAGGAATCTCCTGTTATACTCTTGACATTCACTGGACCAAACAAATCCATGTGAAGTCTTTCCAAAGGTCTTGAAACTGAATTAACTTGCTTTGTAGGGTGTGACTTTTTCTTCTGTTTGCCTTTGACACAACTTATGCACTCCCCTTCCAGATGAAAACCTTTGACATGCACTCCTGTGACCAAATCGTTATGCACCAAGTGATTCATTTTCCTTAAGTGAATATGCCCCATCTTTCGGTGCCATAACCTTGATTCTTTCTCCGTTGCTCTGGACACAAAACAATGAGCCTGACCCGTGGTTGTAGTAGCGACGCTCATGTCCAACACGTACAGATCATTGACTCTTAGTGCCCTCATGATGATCCACTCTTCAGGTATCACAAATCCCGGTTTCAAGATCAAACATTCTTTGTCGGTGAAATGAGTAGTATACATCCTGTCACAGATCTGGGAGATACTTAGCAGGTTGTTCTCCAGCTCAGCGATGTAGTTAACTCTTTCAAATGTTACGATGCCATTCGATAACGTTCCTTCACCTATGATCCTTCCTCCTTGATTACCCGCAAAACCCACGTAACCACCATTAATGTTATTCACATCATACAGCAACGCAGTCTTCCCTGTCATATGCCTTGACGCTCCACTATCCATTATCCACCTGGATACAAGTTTTGGAAGATCCTGCACATAACAAATCATCATTTAAACAACTTCAAGAAAGATGCCGATTCATGCTTTGCTAACTAGGAAGCTCCGGCAATTCAAACTGTTTAGTCAAACATGGTGTCCACCCAGGCTTCATCAGCCTTAGGTGTAACCTTGACTCTCGCAATTTGAATTTTGAAATTTTCAGCCTTGAGAGGTGGAAAATTTGCATCATAATCAACCGTAATTGATTCGTCAGCCTTTTTCACCTCAGAAGTTGAAACTTTCTTCTCGACTTTTGATTCAATTTTAGGTTTCCACACCTGTTGAGTTAATGCAACCCGTTTATAAACTGTGTCATTTTTAGTTACCAACTTCTTTACGGGTTCATTTTTCACTTTGATGTTATCAATTTTAACATTCTTCTTCTCAACAAACATCGGTGATTTACCCTTCACATCAACCTTTTTCTGTTGAACTTTCACAGCTTCAGTCTTAGGCTTCACATAAGTACACTTTCGTGCAATATGACCAACCTTTTCACACCTAAAACAAGTACGAGTATCAGCTACTCGACTCGTGCCTTCAGACTGAGCCTGTGAAGCTCTCTTCTCAAAAAATTCTTTGTTAGATTTTGAAAAAATTTCTTTTTCTTCATCAGCAAGTGAACTTGAACTGTTCACAAACTTTTTCTTTTCGACAAACCTCTTGTTTGGAACATTCTTTTTCTGATACGGTTTACCCCCCTGATAACCACCCGACCAGTTATTTCTGTTGTTATTGTAAAAACGTGGTGGATTAACAGATTTCTTGTTGTAAACCCTATCTTTCTTTCGACTCAGATTGTTCACAGCTGACAACTCGACTTCAACCAGTTTGAAAACATTTGTCAATTTGTTCAAGTTTACATTCTCTATCGGAAACTCTGAATCCGAAAACAACTTATCCGAACCCATCATCTTGTACATGACAAGGTTTGATTCTTCATCTAAGTTGTTCTTGGACTTTTGTTTCGGAATGTATTTATCCAAGAAACATCCATCCTCCTCAGAAGTGTCACAATCCGGTTTAAGCACTTTGTCTACCACACTTTTCACCACATCATTTTGGACACCCTCGTCATTGGAAGACGTGAACGTAACATCAATGTTCTCAGGAAGTTTAACATCACTTTCTTCCTCAATTTCCACCAAACTTGACTGCTTTTTCGTGTAGTTGTCTAAAATTGGCGGTGGAACTTTGTGAAACCCTACACCCATTCCATCAGAAAACACATCCTCGCCAGCTTTGTTTTTCCCTATAGGTTTGGATATCAAAACATCGGTCCATCGGTATCCTTTATTAAAAATTCGAACAAGTGCTAATAAGAAAAGTGTGTATCATAAAGGTTCAGACTTATAGCTTTCAATTAAAACTCGGACATTCATGCTATAATGAAACTCGGACAACATGAGAGGTTGTGAAACTCAGACCAATTGAGCCTTTAAAAGTCGGACACCCACATTTTAATTGTTAAACCTCTTACAAGCATTTAAGAGATTAAACTCGGACCCTGACATTTCATTACAAAATCGGACATCACATATTATCAGGAAACTCGGACCATTGGGGTGGGTTTAAAACTCGGGTGAGTGGGCTTGAGGTTAAAGCTCGGACCCATGATAGTGGGGATCAAACTCGGACCCCCTTTCCTTACAAACTTCAGACATAACAAGCATATCATAAGCTCAGACTAGAACAAATAAGAAACTCGGACCTTGAGGGAATTCTAAGCAACAAACTCGGACCTAAGGGTCTTGATACAAAGTCGGACAAGATACACATTAAAACTCGGTCATCACACAAGATGATGAAACTCGGACCAAGTGTGGGATCAAAGGTCGGGCATGATTTGTTATGATAAAACTCGGACATTTATGTTTTGTTAATAAACTCGGGCACTTGATGTTTTCATTATAAACTCAGGCAGGCGTTTAAAACAAATCCTCGGACCTTGTGTATCATTCAAAAACTTAGACAAGAGGATCCAAAAACTCTGACTTAACGCAGCATACATACGAATGATCAAGTTCGACAGGATTATATCAGTTACGTTTCTTATATTCAACCAGTTACGTTTACATGAAATCAAACCCTAATTCACATTGCATAAATCATAGGCAGTCGATCGATGATTACAATAACTATCACAAAACAAACGATCCATCAAGCATACAATTAATCATCATCGTCATCACATAAATTTCGAATCAAATCAATAATCACAGCCTATCTCATGAAGAACTAGGGTTTTAACATCAATCAATCAATCAACAATTAATCATGAACAATGATTAAACAATTACCTTGATTCGATTCTAGATGGATTGAAGGATCAAACTTTGATGCAAAAGACTTGTGAAATCAAGAATGATGAGAAGATGGTTGTAGAGAGGATTAGGAGGTGAGAGTACGTGTTTTGATTCCTTGAGAATGATTAGTGAATGATTAGGGAAGGAGATTAGGGTTTTAAGTTGTTAAAGTTTCACTATTCGCACAAAACACCCTAAGGAATTATCTATCACATATTT
Organism: Helianthus annuus; assembly: GCF_002127325.2. Classification (NCBI taxonomy): domain Eukaryota; kingdom Viridiplantae; phylum Streptophyta; class Magnoliopsida; order Asterales; family Asteraceae; genus Helianthus; species Helianthus annuus. The sequence goes on from NC_035437.2 coordinate 82,104,261, forward strand.
CATGCACAAGATATACAATTTACAGTTTCACCACCACATTTAAGTATTTGTCAAATCATTCACAAGTAATACATAACCATGCATAATCACATAATACACTTCATTGTATTTAAACGCATACAGCTCCGTAGCAATTAATTGTGCAATCAGTCAACTCAGCAATACAAGAACGTGCAATAGATGCGAAATAGAAATCTTGGGAATTCGAGTTGTCACAACTGACGACTTTGTAGTTTACTGCGATGCGTCTATCCGTGGGCTCGGTTGTGTGTTGATGCAACGCGAGAAAGTTATTGCCTACGCCTCTCGGCAACTCAAGACGCATGAAAGAAACTACACTACGCATGATTTGGAACTGGGAGCAGTGATCTTTGCTCTTAAGGTATGGAGACATTACCTGTACGGTACCAAATGCACTATTTACACCGATCACAGGAGCCTCGAGCATATCTTTAGGCAAAGGGAATTGAACATGCGACAGCGCCGCTGGGTCGAACTCTTGAATGATTACGAATGCGCCATCAAGTACCATCCAGGCAAGGCCAATGTCGTGGCAGACGCCCTCAGCAGAAAGGACACTATACCAAAGCGCGTGCGGGCATTGCAACTCACCATCCAGTCTAACCTCCCTACCTAGATCCGAAATGCCCAAGTTGAAGCATTGAAACCGGAAAACATCAGGGCTGAGTCTCTGCGAGGATCGAGACAGCGATTAGAACAGAAGGAAGATGGCGCTTACTATGTAACAGGGCGCATTTAGGTCCCACTCTATGGAGATCTACGTGAACTCGTGATGGACGAAGCCCACAAGTCCCGTTATTCAGTACATCCTGGTTCGGACAAGATGTACCACGACTTGAGGACTAGATATTGGTGGCCTGGCATGAAGGCCCACATAGCAACATACGTCAGCAAATGTTTGACTTGCGCGAGAGTCAAGACAGAATACCAGAAGCCAGCAGGCCTACTCCAACAACCGGAAATCCCGAAATGGAAATGGGAGCAAATTTCCATGGATTTTGTTACAGGGCTACCTAGGTCTCAACGCGGAAATGATACTATTTGGGTAATACTAGATCGATTGACCAAGTCCGCGCACTTTCTGGCTATTAAGGAAACAGACAAGTTTTCTACCTTGGCGGAGATTTACTTAAAGGAAGTAGTTTCGAGGCACTGGGTGCCAACCTCAATTATTTCCGACCGAGACGCTCGTTTTACTTCGGAATTGTGGCAAGCTATGCACAAATCCTTTGGCTCACGTTTGGACATGAGCACCGCTTATCACCCGCAAACGGATGGACAGTCCGAACGCACCATCCAGACTCTGGAAGACATGCTTAGAGCATGTGTGATCGATTTTGGCAAGAATTGGGAGAAGCATCTACCGCTAGTAGAGTTCTCTTATAACAACAGCTACCACACTAGTATTCAGGCAGCACCTTTCGAGGCATTGTACGGTCGTAAATGACGGTCACCTCTCTGCTGGGCGGAAGTCGGTGATAGTCAAATCACAGTCCCAGAGATGGTGGTAGATACAACAATAAAGATTGCCCAGATCAGACAACGCATGGCGGCAGCTCGTGACCGTCAGAAGAGTTACGCTGATAAGCGTAGGAAACCACTAGAATTCCAGGTCGGTGACCGGGTTCTACTTAAAGTCTCACCCTGGAAGGGTGTGGTTCGCTTTGGAAAAAGGGGCAAGCTTAATCCGCGATATATCGGACCATTCGAAATTACCGAGAAAATCGGTAAGGTTGCTTATAGATTGAACCTGCCTGAAGAACTGAGTGCGGTACACAACGTTTTTCACGTATCTAATCTGAAGAAGTGTCTATCAGATGAAACGCTCGTAATTCCCTTCAAGGAACTAACTATTGATGAACAGCTACACTTTACTGAGGAACCGATTGAGATCACTGATCGAGAGATCAAAATCCTCAAACGTAGCCAGATACCTCTTGTACAAGTCCGTTGGAACTCGCGACGTGGCCCAGAGTATACCTGGGAGCGGGAAGACCAGATGAAGCACAAGTATCCCCAGTTGTTCCCAAACGAAAACCCCAGCACTGAAGCTACAGCCGAATTTCGGGACGAAATTCCAAACTAACGGGGGGATGATGTGACACCCCGTTGAAACGTTCTCACTTACATTAGCTTGACAGTGACTGCCTTAACTTTCGGGACGAAAGTTCCTAAAACTTGGGGATAATGTGACACTCTAGGTTTTCCCGAACAAATACCTTGTAAATAGCCTTATGTGTATATACGTTATTAAGTGAAAAGTTGCGTATTATCTTGATGGTGCTATGTGACCTTTGTGCTAAGTGTGTCGTATGTATGTATGTTATATATTTATGTATGCGTATTACAAGTGAGCCGAGACCACGAAACTCAACTCAAGACCACCCGGTCTCGAGTGAACAGTGAACGGTTGGGCCGGTTGGGCCGCAACCTCCCCTTAGCCCATTTCGGAAACCTTTAAGGATGCACCCTTGGCTATATATAGCCCCAAACTCTCACACTCTATCCTTTACACTCCCCCTCATTTCACTCTCTTGCTCACACACTCCCTCTAAAACCCTAGAACATCACCACAACTCCCTCCTCTCCTTCGGATTCAACCGGCAACAAGATCACCTTCGGATCATCTCGGAATCATCACGCTTTCTTGCACATCTTTTGAGCTACACAACAACCGGTTAGTGAGTTAAATGTGTTTGCTAGATGTTAAGTGTTTATTAATGTCTCTAGAATGAATGAATAGCATGATGATAAGTGTTGCCATGTTTTTGACTTAAAAGTATCGCTAGTGATGAATGATAGATGAACCCTTGTGTTTAGGACATTTGATGATGAAAGTGATCAGTTGATGGTTACTTGTTACAAAATTAATGCTTGCATGATGATTGTGTGTCTTGAATGTGAAAATGGTTGTGTTATCCGGTTTGTGTTGAATAGTCTTGTTATCCGTTTGGTGATTAGGGCTTTGGTTAGTTGATTTTTGATAAAATGATGAATACTTGTTTAAATGGTGGGAAGAGCATATGAAGAACATCATGAATGTCATTACAATATTTGAAAAATGCTTGTTTTGATCTATTTGCTTAATAACCAGACAAGGAAACATGTTTATGAATTCTCATTGGATAGTACATGGCTGCATGATATTACAATTCTATTGGTTAGTACACATATCAGGCTCTAGAAGAATTCAGGTGCACGCAACAGTGGTTGCGAGTTGGAACCCTCGGTTGCGACTCGAGACCACAACGTGAATTGTCGAGACCTCCCGGTTGCGACTCGCAAGCAGCTCGTGTTGAACCGAAACAAAGGCTGCGAGTCGGAATCTCTGGTTGCGACTCGGAACCAAAGCATGACGGGCCGAAACCGAGATTGCGAGTCGCAATCCTTAGTTGCGACTCGAAACCATGAACCCTTGTCTCGACTGGGCTGTTATTGGGCCAAAGTGCTTGTTGGATTATCTGATAACTGGACTGCTTGTGTATCTGTTACTGTTTAGGCCCAATACCCCAACTGTTTGATTGTATGCATTCTAAGGGTGTCTTTACGTGTTTGCTGTACGTGGTTACTTGTACCCCAACTTGACCTATATTTGGTAACCATGCTAGGACGTGGTGACCAACGTGTTTGACCAAGCAAAATATCTACCGAGCAACCCAAGGTGAGTTCACAACCTAAAGCATGCGTTCCCGGTGGATTGGGAAACGGAACTACAAACGACACTATCCCCTATGAGGGATACAACTTACTTTTCTTCCCTTGTTATTGGGAACCTTTGGTTAATTACTGTTTATACGGATTGCAACTAACGGCACTAAACGAAACTCTATCACTCAAGTCCCTACTACATAATACCGATTAGTCGCCGGGGCCAGGCGAACGGGTTATTAGTTGATAGCGCTATTTAGGTTTTACCAACCTCACACCGTGCCATGGTTTGGGATCGGTCGTGAACTAATGTACTCAGGCATCCGTCAATGATGATAGAACATTGACATCGGGGCATCCTGCGGAAACGCAAACGGTTACCTAGTGTTCGGTATTGGAAAAACAGTTTAGTCGCTAACTTTTGGGGTAGCTCCCCATGGCATGTATAAACGGATAAATTAACTGGTGAAACAAGTTCTTGGTAATTAAAACTGGACAACTAGTGAACTCACTCAGCATTATTGTTGACCCCTTACTGCATGCTTTGCAGGTGACCAGTGACTGAGGAGCTGCTGCTTGGGGATGTGTAGTGTTCGTCAAAACCCGTGTGTTGGGTTTTACTTATCTTGAACCATGAACTATCTTTTAAAACTTTTTGGTTTATGCTTCCGCTGTTTTGTTTAAACTTACTATCGAACTCAAACTACGATGTTGCTAACTACTTTAGATAGCAATTACTTTACTATTAACCAATGTTTAGTATAATTAGTGGCTGGATCCTGGTCAGTCACGCCCTCAAGCGGATGTTACTCCGCAGGTGGAATTTGGGGGTGTGACAGATTGGTATCAGAGCCATTGGTTATAGTGAACTTGGTTTTAAAAAGGGGAAAATCTTTTTGAGAAAAACCAGACTATAACCCGTGACTCGTGACGACACTACACTCCAAGTGCAAGGCTCGACTTATCTGACCTCATAGCTCGGACCCATATTTACTTGCTTGTTTGTCTTATGCTTTCCGCTCTACTATACGTACTAGTTTGCCTAATTAGATAGATTCGCCACCTCTCTTCTATCTCATTCTCGCTATGTTACGACACCACACTCATACTATGTTTTCTGGTTATGAAGACAATGAGTGGACGCGGACGAGGAAACGTTAACATGACTCAGGCTCAGTTCACTAACCTGATCAACACGGTGGCTGCAGCTTTCGCAGCTCACCCGGGAGGTAAGCTTGTTGTTTAGGATGTTTAGATCCTACCATCGCATCGTCTTGTCACCTCTAAACCCATTCGTATCACTCTCACAACAGGTCAGCATGCGCCTGTGCAACCACGTGTCTGTACTTTTAAGACCTTCATGGATTGCAAGCCTCTTCCATTCAATGGCACTGAGGGTGCCATAGGTCTTCTGCACTGGATCGAGAAGGTTGAAGCTGTCTTTGCTGTCTGCGAGTGTCCCCCTGCTAATTGGGTGAAGTTTGCTACTGGTACTCTTGAGGGAAGCGCGCTTTCGTGGTGGAAGGCGCAAATTCAAATGCTTGGTTTGGAGACTGCTAACGCTACTGCATGGGAAGATTTCAAGGATATGATCAAGGAAGAGTACTGTCACCGGGATGACATCCACAAACTCGAGGACGAGTACTATGAACTCAAGATGGTTGGGTCAGAGATTGAGACCTACACCAAACTGTCCAACGATTATGCTGCTCTTTGCCCAAACATGTCCCGACCCATGTACCGAAGGATCGAATTGTACATCAAAGGCTTAGCCCCAGAAATCAGGAGCCATGTGACCTCGGCTAACCTCACTACCATACAGCCTGTGGTCCGTCTTGCCCACAAACTCACTAACCAGGCTGTGGAAGAGGGCAGGTTGCCCAAAAGGATCAGTGCTGCGGAAGGAACTTCCAGTGATGGCAAACGAAAGTGGGATGGAAATCAGGGCAAAGATGCTAACTCTACTCAGGCCCCAGCTCAGCAAAGGAAAACTGACAACAACAAGGGCACTCAGCAACAGGGTGGCTACCGGGGAAGCTACCCTAAGTGCAGCAAGTGTAACAAGCACCATAACGGGGCATGTAACAAGGGTCAGTGTCAGCGATGCCACAAGATGGGGCACGAAGCCAAGGATTGTAGAAGTCAGTTCCCAGCAAGGCAGAATCAGCAACAACCCCAACAGCAACAGCAGCAGGGAAACAACCGAGCATGTTTTAAATGCGGGGCAACATGGCACATGCGAAAGGATTGCCCTGAGCTGAATCAGAATCACAACAACAATTAGGGAGCTGGGAACACTGAGCAAAACAACAATGCTGGAAACGGTGCAAGGGGAAGAGCTTTTGTGATTGGAGCTGGAGAAGCAAGGAACGACCCCAACGTCGTGGCGGGTAAGTTCCTACTTGATGATCGTTATGTTTCTGTGTTATTTGATTCCGGTGCCGATGCCAGTTATGTATCCCTTCGCATTAGTAAGAAACTTAAGCACCCGCCTGCATTATTAAGTTCTAAGCATATCGTCGAGATAGCCAATGGTAAGAACATCGAGGCCACGCACGTGATCCACGACTGCACGCTAGAATTGTCTGGTCACACGTTTAGTATCGATCTTTTCCCCGTCAAACTTGGAAGCTTCGACGTCGTCATCGGTATGGATTGGTTGTCCAAACATCGCGCTGAGATCCTCTGTCAAGAGAAAGCGGTTCGTATTCCTCGTCGTTCTGGCCAACCCCTCATCGTTCAAGGCAACAAAGGTGGAGAAGTCACAGGCATTATCTCGCTCCTGAAAGCCCAGAAGTGTTTACAAAAAGGGCACACCGCTATCCTAGCACTTGTCACCGACACCCACGAAAAGGAAAAGAGGATTGAAGATTTCCCTGTAGTACGTGACTATCCCGAGGTATTTCCTGAGGAACTACCTGGACTCCCTCCCCACCGTCAGGTCGAATTCCAAATCGAGCTAGCTCCCGGAGCAGCACCCATAGCTCGTGCACCTTACCGTCTAGCCCCTGCAGAACTGAAAGAACTCTCTACGCAACTACAAGAACTATTGGATAAAGGATTTATCCGTCCTAGTTCATCACCCTGGGGAGCGCCAGTACTCTTTGTCAAGAAGAAGGATGGCACATTCCGAATGTGCATCGACTATCGTGAGTTGAACAAGGTTACCATCAAGAATCGCTACCCTCTCCCGCGCATCGACGACCTATTCGATCAGTTGCAAGGATCGAGCTACTATTCAAAGATTGACCTGCGATCAGGCTATCATCAGCTGAGAGTTCGTAATGAAGACATCTCTAAGACTGCATTCAGGACTCGTTATGGTCATTACGAGTTCCTCGTTATGCCTTTTGGAATGACTAACGCACCTGCGGTTTTCATGGATCTCATGAACCGAGTGTGCAAGCCTTACCTCGACAAATTCGTGATTGTGTTTATCGACGACATCCTGATCTACTCGAAAAGTCAGGAAGAGCATGAACGACACCTACGCCTTATTCTCGAACTCCTACGCAAGGAGCAATTGTACGCCAAATTCTCGAAGTGTGACTTCTGGCTTCGAGAGGTTCATTTCCTTGGGCATGTGGTCAACAAGGACGGTATTCACGTCGACCCCGCTAAGATCGACTCGATAAAGAATTGGCCTACGCCCAAGACCCCAACCGAAGTTCGCCAATTCTTGGGATTGGCAGGATACTACCGCAGATTCATCAAGGGATTCTCAAAGATTGCACAACCTCTCACGACTCTTACTCAGAAAGGCATTGCTTACAAGTGGAATGAAGCTCAGGAGTCGGCCTTTCAAAGGCTAAAGGATAACCTCTGTAGCGCTCCTATTCTCTCGTTGCCTGAAGGCACTGACGACTTTGTAGTTTACTGCGATGCGTCTATCCGTGGGCTCGGTTGTGTGTTGATGCAATGCGAGAAAGTTATTGCCTACGCCTCTCGGCAACTCAAGACGCATGAAAGAAACTACACTACGCATGATTTGGAACTTGGAGCAGTGATCTTTGCTCTTAAGGAATGGAGACATTACCTGTACGGTACCAAATGCACTATTTACACCGATCACAGGAGCCTCGAGCATATCTTAAGGCAAAGGGAATTGAACATGCGACAGCGCCGCTGGGTCGAACTCTTGAATGATTACGAATGCGCCATCAAGTACCATCCAGGCAAGGCCAATGTCGTGGCAGACGCCCTCAGCAGAAAGGACACTATACCAAAGCGCGTGCGAGCATTGCAACTCACCATCCAGTCTAACCTCCCTACCCAGATCCAAAATGCCCAAGTTGAAGCATTGAAACCGGAAAACATCAGGGCTGAGTCTCTGCGAGGATCGAGATAGCGATTAGAACAGAAGGAAGATGGCGCTTACTATGTAACAGGGCGCATTTGGGTCCCACTCTATGGAGATCTACGTGAACTCGTGATGGACGAAGCCCACAAGTCCCGTTATTCAGTACATCCTGGTTCGGACAAGATGTACCACGACTTGAGGACTACATCCTGGCATGAAGGCCCACATAGCAACATACGTCAGCAAATGTTTGACTTGCGCGAGAGTCAAGACAGAATACCAGAAGCCAGCAGGCCTACTCCAACAACTGGAAATCCCGAAATGGAAATGGGAGCAAATTTCCATGGATTTTGTTACAGGGCTACCTAGGTCTCAACGCGGAAATGATACTATTTGGGTAATAGTAGATCGATTGACCAAGTCCGCGCACTTTCTGGCTATTAAGGAAACAGACAAGTTTTCTACCTTGGCGGAGATTTACTTAAAGGAAGTAGTTTCGAGGCACGGGGTGCCAACCTCAATTATTTCCGACCGAGACGCTCGTTTTACTTCGGAATTGTGGCAAGCTATGCACAAATCCTTTGGCTCACGTTTGGACATGAGCACCGCTTATCACCCGCAAACGGATGGACAGTCCGAACGCACCATCCAGACTCTGGAAGACATGCTTAGAGCATGTGTGATCGATTTTGGCAAGAATTGGGAGAAGCATCTACCGCTAGTAGAGTTCTCTTATAACAACAGCTACCACACCAGTATTCAGGCAGCACCTTTCGAGGCATTGTACGGTCGTAAATGCCGGTCACCTCTCTGCTGGGCGGAAGTCGGTGATAGTCAAATCACAGGCCCAGAGATGGTGGTAGATACAACAGAAAAGAATGCCCAGATCAGACAACGCATGGCGGCAGCTCGTGACCGTCAGAAGAGTTACGCTGATAAGCGTAGGAAACCACTAGAATTCCAGGTCGGTGACCGGGTTCTACTTAAAGTCTCACCCTGGAAGGGTGTGGTTCGCTTTGGAAAAAGGGGCAAGCTTAATCCGCGATATATCGGACCATTCGAAATTACCGAGAAAATCGGTAAGGTTGCTTATAGATTGAACCTGCCTGAAGAACTGAGTGCGGTACACAACGTTTTTCACGTATCTAATCTGAAGAAGTGTCTATCAGATGAAACGCTCGTAATTCCCTTCAAGGAACTAACTATTGATGAACAGCTACATTTTACTGAGGAACCGATTGAGATCACTGATCGAGAGATCAAAATCCTCAAACGTAGCCAGATACCTCTTGTACGAGTCCGTTGGAACTCGCGACGTGGCCCAGAGTATACCTGGGAGCGGGAAGACCAGATGAAGCACAAGTATCCCCAGTTGTTCCCAAACGAAAACCCCAGCACTGAAGCTACAGCCGAATTTCGGGACGAAATTCCAAACTAATGGGGGATGATGTGACACCCCGTTGAAACGTTCTCACTTACATTAGCTTGACAGTGACTGCCTTAACTTTCGGGACGAAAGTTCCTAAAACTTGGGGATAATGTGACACTCTAGGTTTTCCCGAACAAATACCTTGTAAATAGCCTTATGTGTATATACGTTATTAAGTGAAAAGTTGCGTATTATCTTGATGGTGCTATGTGACCTTTGTGCTAAGTGTGTCGTATGTATGTATGTTATATATTTATGTATGCGTATTACAAGTGAGCCGAGACCACGAAACTCAACTCAAGACCACCCGGTCTCGAGTGAACAGTGAACGGTTGGGCCGGTTGGGCCGCAACCTCCCCTTAGCCCATTTCGGAAACCTTTAAGGATGCACCCTTGGCTATATATAGCCCCAAACTCTCACACTCTATCCTTTAAACTCCCCCTCATTTCACTCTCTTGCTCACACACTCCCTCTAAAACCCTAGAACATCACCACAACTCCCTCCTCTCCTTCGGATTCAACCGGCAACAAGATCACCTTCGGATCATCTCGGAATCATCACGCTTTCTTGCACATCTTTTGAGCTACACAACAACCGGTTAGTGAGTTAAATGTGTTTGCTAGATGTTAAGTGTTTATTAATGTCTCTAGAATGAATGAATAGCATGATGATAAGTGTTGCCATGTTTTTGACTTAAAAGTATCGCTAGTGATGAATGATAGATGAACCCTTTTGTTTAGGACATTTGATGATGAAAGTGATTAGTTGATGGTTACTTGTTACAAAATTAATGCTTGCATGATGATTGTGTGTCTTGAATGTGAAAATGGTTGTGTTATCCGGTTTGTGTTGAATAGTCTTGTTATCCGTTTGATGATTAGGGCTTTGGTTAGTTGAGTTTTGATAAAATGATGAATACTTGTTTAAATGGTGGGAAGAGCATATGAAGAACATCATGAATGTCATTACAATATTTGAAAAATGCTTGTTTTGATCTATTTGCTTAATAACCAGACAAGGAAACATGTTTATGAATTCTCATTGGATAGTACATGGCTGCATGATATTACAATTCTATTGGTTAGTACACATATCAGGCTCTAGAAGAATTCAGGTGCACGCAACAGTGGTTGCGAGTCGGAACCCTCGGTTGCGACTCGAGACCACAACGTGAATTGTCGAGACCTCCCGGTTGCGACTCGCAAGCAGCTCGTGTTGAACCGAAACAAAGGCTGCGAGTCGGAATCTCTGGTTGCGACTCGGAACCAAAGCATGACGGGCCGAAACCGAGATTGCGAGTCGCAATCCTTAGTTGCGACTCGAAACCATGAACCCTTGTCTCGACTGGGCTGTTATTGGGCCAAAGTGCTTGTTGGATTATCTGATAACTGGACTGCTTGTGTATCTGTTACTGTTTAGGCCCAATACCCCAACTGTTTGATTGTATGCATTCTAAGGGTGTCTTTACGTGTTTGCTGTACGTGGTTACTTGTACCCCAACTTGACCTATATTTGGTAACCATGCTAGGACGTGGTGACCAACGTGTTTGACCAAGCAAAATATCTACCGAGCAACCCAAGGTGAGTTCACAACCTAAAGCATGCGTTCCCGGTGGTTTGGGAAACGGAACTACAAACGACACTATCCCCTATGAGGGATACAACTTACTTTTCTTCCCTTGTTATTGGGAACCTTTGGTTAATTACTGTTTATACGGATTGCAACTAACGGCACTAAACGAAACTCTATCACTCAAGTCCCTACTACATAATACCGACTAGTCGCCGGGGCCAGGCGAACGGGTTATTAGTTGATAGCGCTATTTAGGTTTTACCAACCTCACACCGTGCCATGGTTTGGGATCGGTCGTGAACTAATGTACTCAGGCATCCGTCAATGATGATAGAACATTGACATCGGGGCATCCTGCGGAAACGCAAACGGTTACCTAGTGTTCGGTATTGGAAAAACAGTTTAGTCGCTAACTTTTGGGGTAGCTCCCCATGGCATGTATAAACGGATAAATTAACTGGTGAAACAAGTTCTTGGTAATTAAAACTGGACAACTAGTGAACTCACTCAACATTATTGTTGACCCCTTACTGCATGCTTTGCAGGTGACCAGTGACTGAGGAGCTGCTGCTTGGGGATGTGTAGTGTTCGTCAAAACCCGTGTGTTGGGTTTTACTTATCTTGAACCATGAACTATCTTTTAAAACTTTTTGGTTTATGCTTCCGCTGTTTTGTTTAAACTTACTATCGAACTCAAACTACGATGTTGCTAACTACTTTAGATAGCAATTACTTTACTATTAACCAATGTTTAGTATAATTAGTGGCTGGATCCTGGTCAGTCACGCCCTCAAGCGGATGTTACTCCGCAGGTGGAATTTGGGGGTGTGACATATTTAGGGTATGTTTAACTTATGGTCAAGTTTTGGAATGTTCGTTATAGTTCAAATTGGCATACTTTCGCAGTTTGTCGAATTTAGTCCCTGTAAGCGAATAAACTTGATTTCGGCATACCAAACCTTCCAAAACTAATTTCTAAGTTATGTAAAGGTTATTTAAGGTATGTTAAGCCTATGTCACTATTCCGGAATGTTTATTGCATTAAACTGGTTATATTTACACATTAGTGCGCATTATAACCTTCTAGAAAGCGATTTAGAGCCCGAAATCGAACAAGAATTGATATGTACAAAGGATACATATGTTTATACAAATCCCAAGTATGAAATACAATATTTCATTGGTTTGGTATTTGTTTGATGGCTGAAGTGACACAGATGTCACAGGTAGCTCGGATCATCATTTAACCCGGGTTGGTCATGATCATGAATCATGACATAAGGTTGTTTTGAATGTAACAAGGGTTAAAGGGTGAAACTCTACCACACACGAATCATGAACTTGTGTAAAAGCATTTTTACTTGTAAAATAGTGTTTAAAACTAGTAGATCTACGTATCTACAAGTGGTATTCTCAAAGGACCGAGTGTCAAGAAAATCATGTTTTCTAAAGACAGATCTTATGATAACTAGAATGATTTTTAGAACACACAAGTGTGTAAACACTTGTGTAACGCAAAGTTTCGACAAAATAACTATTTTTGTAAAATTTATAAGAAGATGTAAAGACGGACTTTCTATAAAAACGGGGTTTTTACGAAACCGGACTAATTTATATTAAGATCCGCTAAAAGTAATGAGATTTACTTCATATTTTTGAGTAAATCACAAGTTCATGAAATCTTTGCGATTTACATATTATTTAACTAGTTGATGCATTGAATATTGTTTGGATTGAATAAGAAATTGGTTGAATTGATTTGTAAAAGAAAATGATACGCTTGAAAGCGTGGCCACCTCCAGTTACAGAGGAAACTCTGGCGAAATTTTTCCAAAAATCTAACACTTAGAATTATTTTCACTATAAGTGTTAGACACACTTTTTGACATGTTTTCAAAATATATAAGTTTCGCCATGACTTTATTTACAAAATATCGGAGGTGGGATTTCACAAAATAAAACTTAGTAAATATATATTTAATATATATATTTTTCATAAATCACTTGATGCGTGTTTATGATTATTTTGCGAAGATACATAAATATTATTTTTAGAGTAAAAATAATATTATCGAATGTTAACGAATCCAAAATAATACGAACACTTTAACGATAAATATATAAGTTACACCGGTAATTACTATTACCACTTGATCGTTAAAACGTAACTTATGCACTTTACGGAAATATTCATGCACGCGTATATTGGACAAAGTATTATTTTGGGAAAATTTTGTAAAGTAAAAATATAATATTTTTGAGAAAAATATTTATATTTTGGGATTGGAAATAAATATATATTAAGTGAGACTTAATGATATAATTCGAACGCACATGTATTAAATCCCCCATCCTTGGGAAGGAGAATAATTACCAAGTATGCACCACATGTAAACACGAAATAGTTGTCTAACTATTTCCCAAAACGTAAACCATAAAGCTAAGGCACGGCCGTCCGTCTAATAGAGTTAGTACATGTAGGTCGTTGCACAGCTGCTTGACTTGGAGTATTTCTTGGTAGAGACGCACCGCTGTGAGTTCATCTCCCCCCTTTTCTCTTAACTGTTTTCAGTTTTCTAAACTGCGGGGGTGAAATACATGTTACTTTGATTATGATTACTTTATACATGGTATGGTTAGCGTAAGGAGGGTTACTATTTAGATCATGTGAATGGGTAGGCGGAAACTTGAGGTCATTAATCCTCAGGGTAGGACCGAGGGGCAGGAGCGATAGATCTATTTGGGTGTAGCGAGCCCAGTCCCAGGCCCAGCATAACGGACCTCGGGATGACTTTGTACCCGGCGCATAAATCTGCTAGGTTTGAGCCTTCCTACTTGCATTTCACACATATCAATGGCCTTGCAAACCATTGGTGATCTCTTTTTCCATATTTGCTACATACCAGGATTTTGATAAATACAAAGGTTTATTTACTCACTTACGCATGAACTCGCTCAACATTATTGTTGATTTTTCAACTTACATGTATTTCAGGGAATTAAAGGATCTGGCACGGTATGGCACGTTTTCCCGCTGCACTAGTACAAGGTCATCTGGGTTTAGGGAATGTGACTCTTTCCTGGACAAGTCACAGTCCTTAAACTGTGTTTATGTTATGATATGGTTGTGTTTATGAACAATGTTTATGTCGTTAGGTTGTGTTACCGTTAAAACAATGTTGTTGTTTTTGGATTTTAAAACTTAATTGAATGGATGATCTCGCATGATTTTATTTCATATAGCTTTGTTATGATTAAGCTATGGTATTAAGAAGTCACACCAAATAAACCACGCTTCCGCAAAGCCAGGGTGTGACATTTGAAATGTGTGAATGCCCTGAGGCTCGCAGGGTGAAATACCCCTTGGAACAATTTCAAGGAACTGATCAAGCGGGAATACTGCACACGTGATGACATCCACAAGTTAGAGGTGGAGCTCTATCATCTGAAAAATGACGGGGTCGGAAATCGAAGCTTATATGAAACGGTCGAACGAACTGGCCATCTTGTGTCCAACCATGGTGGACCCTCCAATCAAGCGCATTGAGTTGTATTTCAAGGGTTTAGCATCAGAAATTCAGAGCCATGTGACATCGGCTAACCTCGACAATATCCAAGACATTCAGCGTCTTGCTCATCGCCTCACAGATCAGGCAGTGGAACAGAACAAGCTGCCCAAACGTATCAGTGCAACTACTACTGCTACCACTTCTACTACTCCTGCTACCCCTAATGACAACAAGCGAAAATGGGATGGGGATTCCAGCAAAGGTTCAGCTTCAGTTCAGTCTCAGGTTCAGCAGCAAAAGACTGACCACTACCAGAGTCCCAGTCAGCAGTCTTCTGGTAGTCGCGGGCAGAGAAGATATCAAGGAAATCACCCAAGGTGCAACAACTGTAACAGACACCACAGTGGCCAGTACAACAAGGGTCGCTGTCAGAGGTGTCTCAAGATGGGTCATGAGGCCAAGGATTGTAGGAGCCCACGACCTGCGAATCAGAACCAACAACAACCACCAGCTCGTCAAAACCAGCAGCAGCAGCAACAGCGGGGCAATAGGGGATGCTTTCAATGTGGTGCTGAAGGCCATTTCAAGCGGGATTGCCCCCAGTTAAACCAGAATCGCAACAACAACAACAATCAGGGCAATGGTAACCACAATGGTGGAAACAACAATGGCAACGAAGCTAGGGGCCGTGCATTTGTGCTAGGGCAGGGTGATGCCAGGAATGATCCCAACGTAGTTATGGGTAAGTTTCTTCTTGACGACTTTTATGTTACTGTTTTGTTTGATTCGGGTGCGGATACAAGTTATATGTCAGTAAAAGTTAGCCAAATGTTAAAACGTGCACCAACTCCCTTAAACACCAAGCATGTCGTAGAGTTAGCTAACGGTAAAAGTCTAGAGGCCACACACATAGTTCAGGGTTGTAATCTTATCCTCGCTGGTCAGACTTTCTCGATCGATCTCATTCCCATAGTTTTGGGTAGTTTCGACATCATCATTGGAATGGACTGGTTATCTCAACAGCGCGCAGAGATCCTATGTAAGGAGAAGATAGTTCGTATTCCCCGTTCTGGTAAAGAACCCCTCGAAGTTCAAGGCGACAAGAGTGGTGCTGTGGTAGGCATCATCTCCTTTCTAAAGGCTCAGAAATGTTTGCGTAAGGGCCACACTGCCATTCTGGCACTTGTTACAGATCCATCAGCTAAAGAAAAGAAATTGGTAGTTATTTTAGTTGTACGCGACTTTCCTCAGGTGTTCCCTGAAGATTTACCTGTTCTATCGTCTCATCGCCAGGTCGAGTTTCAAATCGAGCTAGCACCAGGAGCAGCACCAATAGCTCGCACACCGTATCGACTAGCTCCAACTGAATTGGAAGAACTGTCAAAGCAACTGCAAGAGCTCTTGGATAAGGGCTTTATCCGACCTAGCTCTTCGCCTTGGGGAGCTCCAGTACTATTTGTGAAAAAGAAGGACGGTACCTTCCACATGTGCATTGATTACCGTGAACTGAACAAGGTGACAGTGAAGAACCGCTATCCTCTTCCACGTATTGATGATTTATGTAGGACCGTTCCGATGACCTTAAACGTCAGTAGAAGTAGTTTATCTCAGTTTACAAAGGCGGAAACAGAGTAAACTAAGTCAAAACAGCTTGTTCTTTCTAATTTCTCTTTCTATAAACTGCTTGTTCCTTCTAATTTCTCTTTCTATCACTGATTACGAGTCTTTACAATGATTCTGATGAAAATCCAGCAGCACCTCGACTCACAAACACACACACCAGTTCTAACCGTTTGAAATGAACATCACCTATTTATAGTGTCAGGCTGTCCGTTTGAATGAGACCCAAACGGTCAGGCTTCAAACGACCAACATGTTCAAACGGCCAGGTGACCTCAAAAGGACAGGGTTGTTTCAAACGGTCAGACTTTCTAAAATCTATACAAACCCTATTTTAATCATGTTTATGCATCCGTTTAACCTATCTAGACACAAGACTCAATAAGACGTAGTCAGCAGACATTTCGTGCACCAACAGACTCCCCCTTGGATGTTGACGTAGTCTTTAGCTCCTGAGTCTTTAGTCTTGGTCCTTTCTCCAACTTTGTCTCTTCATTGTAACAACTCAATCTTCACAGGTTTTAAATCACAATCTGACTCCATCTTCAGGCTCCCATTTAGCTGTTGATCCAGACTTCCCCTTTCATAGACTCCCCCTCTCAGTATGCTGGGATCTGAGTTCTTGTTCTGGTTCATGCTTTGACAATTAACTTCCGTGGGAATGATGAAGTCTCCAATCCTGTTACTCAACCAATAACATTAGACTTTATCTTTTCAAACAATAAACACAAATTCAATCAGCTCTAGAAATCCACTCAAGTATTCAAGTTCAAATTAATGACCCTGATTACTTGATTTATCTACCAAGTTCAATTTAATGACCCTGGTTGATCTTTTGACGAATCCAACTGATTTTAGTAAAATCATTTTCAACTTTTTCTAAAAATAACAAGTATCAAATTAATGAACTTGTTTTTGTCTTTGAAACAATTCAACTTCCAACAATGTAAGCTCTCCTCATTCTTCAGCTCAGAATCTTCGGCATCTGCTTCATCTTTCTAGAATCCGACAATCAACTTTCCACTCTGGTTTGTCTAAAATAAAGCAGAAACAAAATCTTTTTGGATTTTAATGTGATCTAGACTAAGAAATGAAATAACAGAAAACTTAAATTGCAGAAAGTAAACTATTTACAAATTTATTTTTGGCGAGCGTGTCACGGAATCATATCAGCTTTTCAGACAAATTACTAGTACCGTTAAGCTACATTACATACTCAGACTTAAACAATTCACCTCGATTGTCGATATACAGATCCATCTTAAATTCTCACACAAACTTCAACCTATTCAGGATACCGTTTAATTGTCTTAAGAACTTAGTTCAATTCATGTGTCCCACCTCTTGAATATACTCCCGTATCCAGAATCCCAATATTCAGTCTTACAGGCAAGAATACTACAATGATGTCTGTGCATAAATTAGGGGTTAAATGCGAGAACTGAGGGATCTCAGGTCAGAACTTCCGTTCAGCAGAGAGATATCAGTTTCGACTTTGCAGTATGTCCCCTTTAGAGGATCTTTTCAGCTACAACAGATGATTATCAATTTTATTGTCTAATCAGCTGAGGGCTTTATGCTATATTTCAAGCATTATGGATAAAGTATTAGCCAAGGACTAGGTCAGAACTACCGTTCAGCAGAAGTCCCGGAATAATACCCCAGACATCATAGAGTATAAACACCTAGTATATTAGAATACGAGACCTTTCAAACGAGATTTCAGGGGTTACCTATATATCCAAGTAGTGTTCCCCACAAATTTCACAAGTTTGAAATTTTAGGTTTATATCCCGAATAAATTTACTAAATGTACGAAAACCTATCGACACATCGTTAGAGAGACTGTTTAACTCATTTTGTCTTTCCAAATCTTTAGCATACTGTAATTTTCTAGCTGATGTACTATCATTTTCCCTATATACACAAGCTCTTTTTCAATTTTATCATGTTTTTGTATTTTTGCAATTTTTTACTGTTTTTGTATTTTTCTGAAAATAAACTATGTACAACTATCTATCTCCCCCTAAATACCAAAACACGTAAAAAGTTGACAAATCATCGCAGATTGTTTCTCGTCTTCATCCGCAACAGTACTCTCATCAACACTCACAACCCCATTCGACATCGAAAGAAATTTCATACCATTAAGTTTTAACAAATATTGAAACCGATTTTTATCAAAAGCTTTGGTATGCAAATCAGCTTTTTGTTCGTCAGTGTGGATTTTCTCAATTCGTATCAACTTTTTCTCGAAACAATTGCGAATAAAGTGATGACGAATTTCTATATGTTTAGTTTTAGCGTGATGTACTGGATTTTTAGTGATATTAATTGCGGCCTCATTATCAACAAACAGAGGTGTGTTAAGAAACTGCAAACCGTAGTCGCGCATCTGTTGCTGTATCCACAGGATCTGAGAGCAGCAACTGCTAGCAGAAACATACTCCGCTTCACATGTAGATAGCGCCACAGATGTTTGTTTCTTACACTGCCAGGTAACCAATCTCGGACCAAAGAACTGGCATCCTGCAGTTGTTGATTTCGCGTTGACTTTGCAGCATTCGAAATCCGAATCGGAATACCCTTCGAGCGTAAAATCGCCTTTCCTAGGATACCATAACCCCAATGACGGAGTACCTTTCAGGTAACGTAGTATCCTCTTGACAATAATCATGTGCGATGCTCTCGAGTTAGACTGAAATCTTGCTGCGAGGCATGTTGGGTACATAATATCAGGACGTGAAGCAGTCAGATACATCAAAGAACCTATCATGGAATGGTAAAACGTTTCATCAGCCCTGTCTCCGGTGAGATCTGGGTGAATCCCATGATTAGTCGCAAGTGGGGTAGCAGCTGGAGTAGAACTTGACATTCCAAATTTCTCTAGAATATCATGCACGTACTTCGTTTGATGAATGAAAATTCCCTCAGGAAGTTGTTCAACTTGTAGACCCAGAAAGAATTTCATCTCCCCCATTGATGACATTTCGAATTTCTGCTTCATCACCTGTTCGAAATCTTTACACAATTTCTCATTCGTTGACCCAAAAATTATATCGTCCACATAAATTTGTACTATCAGTTCATACGTGGCATCCACTTTTCCACGTATGAACTGGTTAGCGAGTAGGTGTTGAGACAAAGTCTCGTACCAGGCTCTCGGTGCCTGATGTAGACCATACAATGCTTTGTCCAGCAGATAAACTTTGTTCTTGTGGATTGGGTCAGTAAAGCCCGGCGGCTGACCAACATAAACCTCCTCTTTGACCTTCCCATAAAGAAACGCTGATTTTACATCCAACTGATATACTTTGAAATTCTTCCAAGACGCAAATGCTAGGAAAATTCTGATAGCCTCTAGTCGAGCTACAGGAGCATAGACTTCGGTAAAATCAATCCCCTCCTGTTGACTAAAGCCCTGAACAACGAGTCGAGCTTTGTTCCTTACAACCACTCCTCTGTCGTCCCTCTTACATTTGAAAACCCATTTTGTATTGATTTTCCTTTGACCATCCGGCAAATCCACTAACTTCCACACCCCTAACTTTTCAAACTGACTTAACTCTTCTTGCATCGCAATGACCCAAGAGTCTTCAGTAAGCGCCTCTTTGTAAGTTCGCGGTTCGACCTGCGAGATAAAACAACTTAATGAAAATTCAGTTTGTAAAGGTGCTACTGTAGAATAAAAACATGTTAAGCCCTGGTCAATTTGACGTCTCATGCGAACGCCCAATTGCAATTCTCCTATGATTAACTCCTCTGGATGATAAGACAGAGTTCTCGGCATCACTTCGCTTGGAACATCTACATTTCCCTCCAGATTAGTAACATTCTGCTCTGCATCTTGTTCACCAACTTGGTTTGTTTGACTTGACAACTGGATCTGCTCCCCCTCAAGATCTGAATCACCATGGTCAAATACTGGCATGTTATCAGCTTCTTGATCATCATTCACCTCCGACTGATTACCAGGAGCAACTTCATCATCATGTTCACCAGCATTACTAGGACCAGCTTCATTGTCATTTGAAGTTTCCCGAGGTCTTCTAGAATACTCCGCTGGGAACCTGAGCTGCGACTCATACTCTCGCAAAATATCCAGCTCATCAAAGAAATCTTCTTCTTCCTCTGATTCTTCTCTCATATCAAACGAATCCCAAAGTTTGTCATAATGATAACGCCATGAATCACCAGGATTCTATGGCGGCATAGTGTAACCTTGACATTCAACATTTGCTGCATCAATAATCCGCTTCTCACTTGGAACAAAGACACGCTGTGTAGGACTTGAATATCCAACAAAGATTCCCTCAATGCTCTTTGAACCAAACTTGCCATTAGGCTCTATCACCGTACAGGGTGACCCAAACGGTTCTAGATACTTCAAATTCGGCTTGCGTTTATTGAGTAGCTCAAAACACGTCTTGTTGAACTTCTTCACAGTAAGAACTCTGTTGAGAGTATAGCATGCAGCAGAAACAGCTTCAGCCCAGAAATTAATTGGTAACTTAGAGTCTGCAAGCATCGTTCTGGCTGTTTCAATTAGCGTCCGGTTTTTGCGTTCTGCAACTCCATTTTGCTGCGGAGTGTACGGAGCACTAAACTCATGCAGTATACCTCGTTCGTCACAAAATTCTTCCATCTTACTGTTTTTGAACTCAGTACCATTATCACTTCGAATTCTACAAATCGGCCTCTAGTACAGATTCTCAATTCTTTTAAACAATGCCATCAGGCTGTCAAACGTTTCGTCTTTGGATTTCAAAAACATAACCCAAGAAAATCTAGAATAATCATCAGTCACGACCGAACAGTAGGAATCTCCTGTTATACTCTTGACATTCACTGGACCAAACAAATCCATGTGAAGTCTTTCCAAAGGTCTTGAAACTGAATTAACTTGCTTTGTAGGGTGTGACTTTTTCTTCTGTTTGCCTTTGACACAACTTATGCACTCCCCTTCCAGATGAAAACCTTTGACATGCACTCCTGTGACCAAATCGTTATGCACCAAGTGATTCATTTTCCTTAAGTGAATATGCCCCATCTTTCGGTGCCATAACCTTGATTCTTTCTCCGTTGCTCTGGACACAAAACAATGAGCCTGACCCGTGGTTGTAGTAGCGACGCTCATGTCCAACACGTACAGATCATTGACTCTTAGTGCCCTCATGATGATCCACTCTTCAGGTATCACAAATCCCGGTTTCAAGATCAAACATTCTTTGTCGGTGAAATGAGTAGTATACATCCTGTCACAGATCTGGGAGATACTTAGCAGGTTGTTCTCCAGCTCAGCGATGTAGTTAACTCTTTCAAATGTTACGATGCCATTCGATAACGTTCCTTCACCTATGATCCTTCCTCCTTGATTACCCGCAAAACCCACGTAACCACCATTAATGTTATTCACATCATACAGCAACGCAGTCTTCCCTGTCATATGCCTTGACGCTCCACTATCCATTATCCACCTGGATACAAGTTTTGGAAGATCCTGCACATAACAAATCATCATTTAAACAACTTCAAGAAAGATGCCGATTCATGCTTCGCTAACTAGGAAGCTCCGGCAATTCAAACTGTTTAGTCAAACATGGTGTCCACCCAGGCTTCATCAGCCTTAGGTGTAACCTTGACTCTCGCAATTTGAATTTTGAAATTTTCAGCCTTGAGAGGTGGAAAATTTGCATCATAATCAACCGTAATTGATTCGTCAGCCTTTTTCACCTCAGAAGTTGAAACTTTCTTCTCGACTTTTGATTCAATTTTAGGTTTCCACACCTGTTGAGTTAATGCAACCCGTTTATAAACTGTGTCATTTTTAGTTACCAACTTCTTTATGGGTTCATTTTTCACTTTGATGTTATCAATTTTAACATTCTTCTTCTCAACAAACATCGGTGATTTACCCTTCACATCAACCTTTTTCTGTTGAACTTTCACAGCTTCAGTCTTAGGCTTCACATAAGTACACTTTCGTGCAATATGACCAACCTTTTCACACCTAAAACAAGTACGAGTATCAGCTACTCGACTCGTGCCTTCAGACTGAGCCTGTGAAGCTCTCTTCTCAAAAAATTCTTTGTTAGATTTTGAAAAAATTTCTTTTTCTTCATCAGCAAGTGAACTTGAACTGTTCACAAACTTTTTCTTTTCGACAAACCTCTTGTTTGGAACATTCTTTTTCTGATACGGTTTACCCCCTGATAACCACCCGACCAGTTATTTCTGTTGTTATTGTAAAAACGTGGTGGATTAACAGATTTCTTGTTGTAAACCCTATCTTTCTTTCGACTCAGATTGTTCACAGCTGACAACTCGACTTCAACCAGTTTGAAAACATTTGTCAATTTGTTCAAGTTTACATTCTCTATCGGAAACTCTGAATCCGAAAACAACTTATCCGAACCCATCATCTTGTACATGACAAGGTTTGATTCTTCATCTAAGTTGTTCTTGGACTTTTGTTTCGGAATGTATTTATCCAAGAAACATCCATCCTCCTCAGAAGTGTCACAATCCGGTTTAAGCACTTTGTCTACCACACTTTTCACCACATCATTTTGGACACCCTCGTCATTGGAAGACGTGAACGTAACATCAATGTTCTCAGGAAGTTTAACATCACTTTCTTCCTCAATTTCCACCAAACTTGACTGCTTTTTCGTGTAGTTGTCTAAAATTGGCGGTGGAACTTTGTGAAACCCTACACCCATTCCATCAGAAAACACATCCTCGCCAGCTTTGTTTTTCCCTATAGGTTTGGGAACAATATGCTGCAAAACAAAGCTTGCTGAGCTATAGCTGTTTAACTTCAACTGAATTCTTTCATTTTCAATTTCAGCTTCTTGAACTTTAAGTTTCAGTTTAGCAATTTCATCCAGTTGGTTGTTAATTGATTCTTCTTTTATTCTCACCACAGCTCTTAGATGTTCATTTTCTTTAAACGTTTTACCATTTCGATCATCACTATCTTTCACAATGGCTTTAAGTTTTTCAAACTTTTCTGAAATCTGACGGTTTTCAAGAATTAACTTCTCATTTTCACATTTTATTTTCTCACGTTCAGTTTTATCATGTTCAATTTGAGCCGTTAATTCTTTGATCCGTTCGGTTGAAGCTTTTACAGTTTTGTCACGACCGAGAATCTGATCCTCAACACTTTTAACTTTCGTTGTCAGATTCTTGATTTTCTCATTATTAAGGTACGTGACAGTGCTACAAAAATTGCATTGTTTGGTGCAATTTTTGCAGTCAGCATTTCCATCAATCTGGTTACCTGACGCATTTTTTGACACACTTTGACTGACCAGCCCCTTTGACTCAGTAACAGAATTAGGGTCTACCTCAAGTGCTTTCGCAGCCAGCACCTTGTCAGCCGTGTTTCCCAGGTTCTCATCCGTCAACTCCTGCGTAGTATCGATCAAGCCTGTATCAGCCTTCTTTACTTTCTCAATTTCTTCTTTTTCTTTCTTTTCTTTCTCTTCTTTCTCCTTTCTCTCTTTCTCCTTTTCTTCTTCAATCATCTTCTCAGTTGGTGTTCCCCACCACTTGTGCTGCCAGTATTCATCTTCTTCTTTGTACTCCTTGATGATGGCTTCGATATCTAGCGTTTTATCATCAATCGCGATGTTGCCATACCTATCAAGGTAGCATTCTCTATCTGGATCCCATCTATTTGCTCTTCTCGCTTCCAAATAGATACCAGAAAGTCTGATAATCTTGGTTTCAGCAATCATCTTCCGGTATTTATACTTCTGTTCTTCCGTACGCTCGTCTTTCCACGGAATAGGTTCATCATTACTTGCCATGAATGCGTAACCCACCGCATCTTCCTCTGGTAGAACTTCTTTACTCCAATCGTACCCCTCATCGTCATAAATCACAGCCAGAGCCCTTGATTTGTCTCTGTTATCTTCAGACTGCTTCAATCTGGGCGGCTCAGATTTATTTTGATGGTAGATTGCCTTTTTGTAGTAATCGTCTCTAAACAGATTCTCTGACTCATCAGCGTACGCGTTTCTACATTCACGCTTGAAGTGACCCTTCTTCTTACACTTAAAGCACGTCACCTTGGATTTATCAAACCCCAACTTTGTAGACGGACCACCGATCGTCTTTCTCCCAGTAATTTCCATGAAACGTTGTGCACGTCGAACTGCACTTGCCATCGCCCAACTAATGTCGACCAGCTCCATTTCTTCGGGGTCTATCTGGTCGTAATCTTCCTTCGTCAGATTTATGTTCCCGATCTTACCAGCCACCAACCCTTCGTAGAATTCCAACACAGATGCCAAGAAGACCATTTGTTGCTTAGCCGACTCCTCATCAAAATTCTGTGCGTTCTTCAAATCTATCGCGATATTGCAAGAAAACTTCGCATCAGAACGATTTGCAGAAGACGTAGATCCACTGTGATAACCACTGTGGCTTCCGCTGCTTGGACTGCTTTGGCTTTCTTTACTTGCTGGAGAAACATTCTCAGCAGAAAATGCAGTTTTCGAAGAAGTAGCTTTCGGCATCAAGCTTTTCGGATAGTACAAATCCAGATTTTGCTGATAAGATGAGTTATTGACTTTAAATGTTTTCCTCAGTTCTAGCTCATGACTTTCAAGTCTTTCAATCAACACATCTAGAGTCAAATCTTCAGGAGCAATAGTGTTCTTCAGCATCAGCGCGTAATATCTCCAATCCACTTCGTCTGGTAATGAATCAAATAGTTTGTCAACTAGTTCTTCATCAGAATACGTGATCTTGTGTCGAGCAAGCTCCAGCTTCAGATGACCGAACCTTTCAATCATTTTACACACCGATTCATTTTTAAGACAACCAAACATATCAAACTCTTTTCTAAGAAGTTTCTTTTTATTCTTTACAATCTCTTTGCTTCCAAGACACTTCTTTTCAAGTTTCTCCCACAAATCTTTAGCATTGGAGTAATCTATCAGCGAAATGATGTCTTCCCGCACCGACTGAAACAATAATGCCACACACTTTTGCTCGGCCACAAAACTCTCAATCTCTTCAGCCGATCTCAATGCTTCACCATTCTTCTTTCCCTCGGCATATCCATTCTTCATACTCTTCCAGCTGGGAAAAGCGAATGCCATCAACCAGTCTTCGAACTTTGTTGCCCACCTGCTGTAATTTTCTATAGCCATCAGCTTAGGAGGTTTGTTAAATGTTCCAAATGCGCTTTCAGACTCCCAAGCTTCTTTCTTTTACTCTTTCGGTTGATTCTCGTTCGTATTACTCGACGATGTATCATTGTTTCCTGAACTTCCCGTGAATGCGTACATGTCGCTGAACGGATTCAAGAAAATATCGTCCATCGTGAATGTACCTATAAAATCAAACAACACTTAGAAAAATTTTGATTTTGTAAAGTATCAAATTCAAACGGAACAGACTTGTCCGTTTGAAATAACAATAGCTTCAAACGGAATGTATTCAAACGGTTGCTCAAGTTTTCAAACGATGGGACTTGATTTCAAACGAAACTGATTTCTTTCAAACGAAAGATATGTTTCAAACGATAGTTTTCAAACGACAATCCTTCAAACGATAGCTGTCTTGATCGTTTGAATATACACCACTTTCAAACGATAGATTTGTTTTTCAAACGGAATGGCTACGTTCAAACGATATGTTCAAACGATCAGTATATTTTCAAACGATAGTACTGGTTTTCAAACGGACTAATCAGTTTCAAACGGATGACGTCATTAATCTTCGAACAGTTTCAAACGGTCATGATTATTTCGATTAGTTTTAGGTCGAATTTTGGTTCCAAATTGTTAAGGATTAGTTAACAATGAATTTCGTTTGATATGTGAACGTTTCAAGCCATTTTAACCGTGACAACTATTCAAAATCAGAAAAGAAAGGTAGAAGAGAGATAATCCGGCGAATTCAAGCTGTATTCGGTATGAACTCCTCGTCCTGAGCTCTGATACCACTTGTAGGACCGTTCCGATGACCTTAAACGTCAGTAGAAGTAGTTCATCTCAGTTTACAAAGGCGGAAACAGAGTAAACTAAGTCAAAACAGCTTGTTCCTTCTAATTTCTCTTTCTATTACTGATTACGAGTCTTTACAATGATTCTGATGAAAATCCAGCAGCACCTCGACTCACAAACACACACACCAGTTCTAACCGTTTGAAATGAACATCACCTATTTATAGTGTCAGGCTGTCCGTTTGAATGAGACCCAAACGGTCAGGCTTCAAACGACCAACATGTTCAAACGGCCAGGTGACCTCAAACGGACAGGGTTGTTTCAAACGGTCAGACTTTCTAAAATCTATACAAACCCTATTTTAATCATGTTTATGCATCCGTTTAACCTATCTAGACAAAAGACTCAATAAGACGTAGTCAGCAGACATTTCGTGCACCAACAATTTATTTGACCAGTTGCAAGGGTCGAGCTACTACTCCAAGATAGACCTGAGGTCAGGTTATCATCAGCTGAGAGTCCGGGATGAGGACGTCTCCAAAACAGCATTCAGAACCTGCTACGGCCACTACGAGTTTCTTGTCATGCCTTTTGGGCTAACGAACGCACCGACAGTCTTCATGGATCTATGGGACAGGGTGTGCAAACCCTACCTAGACAAGTTTGTCATTGTCTTCATCGACGACATCCTGATCTATTCCAAGAGTCAGGAGGAGCACGAGCAGCATTTGCGACTTATTTTGGAACTTCTTCGATCAGAACAGCTGTACGCCAAGTTTTCAAAATGCGATTTCTGGCTTCGTGAAGTCCATTTTCTAGGCCATTTGGTAAACAAGGATGGGATTCATGTTGATCCATCCAAGGTAGATTCGATCAGGAACTGGCCTGCACCGCGTACACCAACGGAAATTCGCCAATTCTTGGGTTTGGCGGGTTACTACAGACGATTTATCAAGGATTTCTCAAAGATTGCTCAGCCGCTTACACTACTGACACAGAAGGGTGTCACCTACCGCTGGGGTGATACTCAGGAAACAGCTTTTCAACATCTAAAGGATAGGGTCTGCAGCGCACCTATACTTTCATTGCCAGAGGGCACGGACGATTTTGTGGTCTATTGTGACGTGTCACACCCCCAACATCCACACGCGGAGTATCACCGCTTGGAGGCGTGACTGACCAGGATCAAGCCACCAATCATATAGAACAATGTACATAGTAAAAGTAATTATCATTTAACAAAACCAATCCATATGAAAGGTGTTCCAAAACATAAGTGTAATAACAAAGTTTAGCGGAAGCAAATGTGTAAAAGCCTATTATGAATAAAGTATGTAATGTCATAATGTTTAAATCAAGCATTCACGATCCTTGTCCACAATGACCGCGCCTCCCTGTGCAAGCTCCATGTATACCTAACGACCTGCAAGGCATGTAACAGAGAGTCAACAACTAGTTGAGCGAGTTCACAGAAAGTAAGTGCATAATAGTAAGTTCGTTTGTAACGTGTGGCTCTACTGGGCCGATAGTATGTTCTATTGGTGGGGGCTTCCCATGTTGCATATACACTAGACTATTCGTAACCATAAGTGTTCTTCATAACCCGAGAACAGTAGTACGTACAAGCTTTACGTAGGTTTTACGTAAGATTCCTTCACAACCGAGGACAGGGGTTTACATAGGTTTTACGTAGGTGTCCTTCCTGACTCCGAAAGACAGTAGCATGTGTGAGTTTACGTAGGCTTTACGTAAGTGTCCTTCCTGACTCCGGAAGACAGTAGTGTGTACTTGTTTACGTAGGTTTTACGTAAGTGTCCTGCTTAACCCGAGGACCATGGTAGATAGTCTAGTAACCGTGTATGTACGAGTAATTGTTCAATTCCATCATTCAACCCATTCCCTATCCCCGGGAATCCCATGCCTTAATAAGAGTGTGAACTCACCTTGGTTTGCTCGGTATGCTATACTATGCGTTCACAAGAAATCAGTCAAGTCCTATTGTGTTCATACATACAAAATCAGTTTTATTCACAACGTCTCCGTATCATTAAAAGTCATAGAGTGTAATGTGTAATCAATCAGAAATCATCACATAGTACATAAAGGTTATACAAACTCATTCAGAACTCATAATTTCCCATGCACGACTCATATCAATGCTTAAACAGTTAAGTGTGCCATTTAAGGAGCCAAGTTGTGCTAGGTGAACAGTAAATATCACGATCTTATTAACATAACCAGGTACTATCCTTCATGCAGTCGACATAACACTCAAGTCATAAACGTGAATCTAGTGATTCAATCATCACAGCGAGTTATCAAATAACTATCAATCAGAAACATCCACTTCGGATTACACAAAACATCCCACATTATTAACAATCATATTGTATTGGTGAATCATAACATTCTTCATCAAGAATTGTGTACACATGCTACCCTATAAACAAACTCAGACAAGCAATCATCCTCAAAGAATTCGGACCACACTACAATTAAAAGTCGGTCCACATATATATATTAAAAGTCGGACCACATATACATATTAATAAAAACTTGGAACTTGAGCCATACATTAAAAGTTCGGACCCCTTGTATGTCATTTTAAAAGATCGGGCGTGAATAAGCATTAAAAGATCGGACCTTGTGTCCATGCAAAAGTCGGACCAACTGAATTAAACAAACTCGGACCATATGCTCTTACTTAAAAAAAATCGGACTTGATCTCAAAGCATAAACTCGGACTAGATTTCATTGCATAAACTCGGACTAGGTGTTGTTTGGAAAAATTCGGATTATATATATATACATCAATAAAAGTCGGACATTATTTCTTGTATAAAAGTCGGTTATATCCTTGTATAAAAGTCGGACCTTATATCTTACGTAAGAAGGTCGGACCCTTACAAGTCTATAAAACTCGGACCCCTTTCATGCATATAAAATTCGGACATATGAAGCAAAACATTCAAAAGTCGGACTAGTTAACATCACATAAAATTCGGACTCCATGTCTTACAAAAAGTTCGGACCTTTCACACTTCACAAAACCCTGACACAATTCTGAGTTATCAATATGCGTGAATTTCAAAACCATTTACAGAAACAATGGAACAGTTACATACCACGATCAAAAACCCTAATCGTCACACTTTGGCAATGCTGTAATCAAATCAAAATCAACAATTCTAGCATATCAGGCATCCTATTGTCAGGCATGTGATTACACAACTAATCATAACCATTTCACAATAATCAGAATCAATAAACACAGAACCATTACATGTAGAGCTAGGGTTTTGCATGAATCACATAATCAAAGATTAACAACAAGAAATCATTAGACAATTACCTTGGATTGGTTCTAGATGGATTGAAAGATCAAGATTGATGCAAGAGAACCTGTGCCAATGAGAAAGAAGATGATTGCAGAGAGAATTGTAGATGAATGTTGAAGTACGTATGATGATTGTGAGAATGACTAGGGTTAAGGGTTTTGTTTTTATTTTCACTATTAACACTAAACACCCTTAAGTATTATCTATTACATAATACATGCACAAGACATACAATTTACAGTTCCATCACCAAGTTCATGTATTTGACAAATCATTCGTAAAACTTTATCAGATCAAAACGTATACAGTTACAAGGTAAACCAACTGTGCAAGTAAACAACTAAACAAACAGTGAACGTGCAATAAATGCGAAAGTGGAATCCTGGAAACTCGAGTTGTCACATTATCCCCAACTTAAAAGAAATTTCGTCCCGAAATTTAGCATGCGGTTACTGAGGAAGCTAGGTAAGTTGTATCGTTTACTGGTTTTCCTGGGGTGTCACATCATCCCCCCGTTGATTTGGAATTTCGTCCCGAAATTCTGTAGTAGCTTCAGCCTCAGCAGTGGTTGCACGGTTTTCGAATAACTGGGGATACTTGAGTTTCATTTGGTCTTCTCGTTCCCAGGTGAACTCTGGGCCACGACGGGAGTTCCAACGAACTCGTACAAGAGGTATTCTAGTGTTCTTGAGGACCTTAACATCCCGGTCCGTGATTTCAACAGGTTCCTCGACGAAATGCAACTGTTCGTCGATAGTGAGTTCCTTCAAAGGAACTATGTGGGTCTCATCTGACAGACACTTCTTCAGATTCGACACGTGGAAGACATTGTGAACTGCACCGAGTTCAGCTGGTAGGTTTAGTCTGTAGGCTACTTTGCCTATTCTTTCAATGATCTCGAACAGTCCAACCTACCGCGGTTTGAGCTTGCCTCGTTTACCAAAACGAACCACACCCTTCCAGGGTGAGACTTTGAGTAGCACTCGATCCCCAACTTGGAACTCGAGCGGTTTTCTGCGCTTATCAGCGTAGCTTTTCTGACGGTCGCGAGCTGCCGCCATGCATTGTCGTATCTGTGCAATTCGTTCAGTAGCATCAACTACAAGTTCTGGACCTGTGATTTGACTATCCCCCACCTCTGCCCAACAGAGAGGTGACCGGCATTTACGTCCGTACAATGCCTCGAATGGAGCGGCTTGAATGCTGGTGCGGTAACTGTTATTGTACGAAAACTCCACTAAAGGGAGATGCTTTTCCCAACTGTTGCCAAAATCGATAACACACGCCCAAAGCATGTCTTCTAAAGTTTGAATCGTGCGCTCAGACTGCCCATCCGTCTAGGGGTGATATGCTGTGCTCATGTCTAACCGAGAGCCAAAAGATTTGTGCATTGCTTGCCACCATTCTGAAGTGAATCGTGCATCCCGATCCGAAATAATAGAGGTTGGCACGCCGTGCCTCGAAACAACTTCTTTCAAGTAGATGTCTGCTAAAGTAGAGAACTTATCCGTTTCTTTGATAGCCAAAAAATGAGCAGACTTTGTGAGTCGATCTACGATCACCCAAATAGTATCATTCCCACGCTGGGATCTAGGTAGGCCAGTAACAAAATCCATGGAAATTTCCTCCCATTTCCATTGTGGTATCCTGGGTTGCTGAAGTAGGCCTGAGGGTTTCTGGTACTCTGTCTTGACCCTCGCATAGGTCAAACACTTACCGACGTAAGTTGCTATGTGGGCCTTCATGCTAGGCCACCAGTATGTAGTTCTAAGATCGTGGTACATTTTATCCGAACCAGGATGTACCGAGTAGCGAGACTTGTGTGCTTCAACCATCATAAGTTCTCGTAAGCCGCCATATAGTGGGACCCAAATACGCCCCGTTACATAGTAGGCGCCGTCTTCCCTTTGTTCTAATCACTGCCTTGAACCGCGTAAGGCTTCAGCCTTGACATTTTCTAGTTTCAATGCTTCTACCTGTGCATCTCATATCTTAGCAGGAAGACTGGACTGGATAGCGAGCTGCAAGGCTCGTACACGCCTAGGTGTAGTATCTTTTCGACTGAGGGCGACAGCCACAACATTGGCTTTGCCTGGATGGTACTTGATGGCGCATTCGTAATCGTTAAGTAGCTCGACCCATCGACGTTGACGCATGATCAATTCCTTCTGCTTGAAGATATGCTCGAAACTCCTGTGATCGGTGTAGATGGTGCACTTGGTACCGTACAGGTAGTGTCGCCATATCTTAAGTGCGAAAACAACAGCTCCCAGTTCTAATTCGTGCGTCGTGTAGTTTCGTTCATGAACTTTAAGTTGGCGCAAGGCGTAAGCAATGACTTTATCCCTTTGCATCAATACACAACCAAGACCCTGAATTGATGCGTCGTAGTAAACCACAAAGTCATCCGTGCCCTCTGGCAATGAGAGAATAGGTGCGCTGCAGAGCCTATCCTTTAGATATTGAAAAGCCGTTTCTTGTGTATTACCCCAACGATAGGTAACACGTTTCTGCGTTAATAATGTAAGCGGCTGTGCGATCTTGGAGAAGTCTTTGATGAATCGTCTGTAGTAACCCGCCAAACCCAAGAATTGGCGTATTTCCGTTGGTGTATGCGGTACAGGCCAGTTCCTGATCGAATCTACCTTGGATGGATCGAGATGAATCCCATCCTTGTTAACCACATGGCCCAAAAAGTGAACTTCACGAAGCCAGAAGTCGCATTTCGAAAACTTGGCGTACAGTTGTTCCTTTCGAAGAAATTCCAAGATAAGACGCAGGTGCTGCTCGTGTTCCTCTTGACTCTTGGAGTAGATCAGGATGTCGTCGATAAAAACAATTACGAACTTGTCTAGATAGGGTTTGCACACCCGGCTCATAAGATCCATGAAAACTGCAGGCGCGTTCGTTAGCTCGAATGGCATGACTAGAAACTCGTAGTGGCCGTAGCGAGTACTGAATGCTGTCTTGGAGACGTCCTCATCCCGGACTCTCAGCTGATGATAACCTGATCTAAGATCAATCTTGGAGCAGTAGCTCGACCCTTGCAACTGGTCAAATAAGTCGTCAATACGAGGAAGAGGATAGCGGTTCTTCACTGTGACCTTGTTCAGTTCGCGGTAATCAATGCACATCCTGAAGGTGCCGTCCTTCTTTTCCACAAATAACACGGGAGCTCCCCAAGGCGAAAAGATAGGTCGGATAAATCCCTTATCCAAGAGTTCTTGTAGCCGCGTCGATAGTTCTTCTAATTCTGATGGAGCTAAGCGATACGGTGCGCGAGCTATAGGTGCTGCCCAGAACTATAGGAATGAGGTCGATAGAGAACGTCTGACCAGCGAGGATAAGATTACAACCCTGAACTATGTGTGGCCTCTAGACTTGTACCACAAGCTAACACTATGACAGGTTTGGTGTTCAAGGAAGTTGGTGCACATTTTAACATTTGACTGACTTTCAAGGACATATAACTGGTATCCACACCCGAATCAAACAAGACAGTAACATAAAAGTCGTCGAGAAGAAACTTACCCATTATTACGTTAGAATCGTTCCTTGCGTCGCCCTGACTAATCACGTACATGCGGCCCCGGCGTCATTGTTTCCATTGTTTCCCCCAACGCTATCCCCATTGTCGTCCCTGTTTCCATGGTCGTGGTTCTGAGTCTGGTCCTGGTTTATTTGCGGACAATGTCTCTTGTAGTGATCTTTAGCATCACACTGAAAACATCCTTTAAAATTCTGTTGTTGCTGCTGATTCTGTGGAGGTTGAGGCGGCTGTTGCTGTTCTTGAGTTACAGGACGTGAGCTTCGACAATCCTTAGCATCATAACCTATCTTGAGACACCTCTGACAACGACCCTTGTTGCACTGACCGATGTGGTGCCTATTACATCTATTACACTTTGGATGATTCCCTCGATATCCACTCTGCCCACGACTACCAGAAAACTGCTGACTGGGACTCTGGTAGTCATCTATCTTTTGCTGCTGCGCCAGAGGCTGAACCGGAATTAATCCCTTGCTCAGGTTTTCATCCCACTTGCGTTTGTTGTCACTAGAAGCACATGTAGTAGCAAATTTAACACGTTTCGGTAGTTTGCCTTGTTCTACTGCCTGGTCTGTGAGACGATGAGCAAGCCGAGTGACTTGCTGGATAGTGCCAAGATTAGTTGCAGTCATATGACTCTGAATTTCGGGCACCAGACCTTTGAGATACAGCTCGATGCGTTTGGTGGGAGGGTCTACCATAGTGGGACAAAATGTGGCTAATTCATTCGATCTCTTCGTATAAGCCTCAATTTCGGGCCCCACCATCTGTAAGTTGAGGAACTCCACCTCTAGATTGTGGGTGTCTTCCCGACTGCAAAACTCTTCCTTAATTAGATCCTTGAACTCGTTCCAAGGGGTGGCATTAGCAGCTGCCAACCCTAACATTTGAACCTGTGCTTCCCACCAGGTTAATGCAGCACCTTCGAGTGTTCCAGTAGCAAACTTTACTCTACGAGACTCAGGGCAATCACACACCTCGAAGTCAGTTTCGAGCCTCTCGAACCAATGGAGGAGGCCTACAACTCCCTCAGTACCACTGAAGGTACTAGGTCGGCAATCCTTGAGATTTTTGAAGGTGTAGACAGGTGGCTGAGCGTGTTGACCTATTGTGTATAAGAATAGGACAAGGGTAAACACAAGAGTTGGTTTAGGAGTGTAGGATCTAAAGATCCTAGTTACGACTGCAGGGTATACCTCCTGCTTGTATGGCTGCAAGTGCCGCAGCAATTCGTTCGTTAATGAGAGCCGTCAACTGGGCTTGAGTCATGTTGATACGTCCGACCATTGATCTTCATATCAAAGGCAACATAAGTGAGAAAGGTTCGCGAATAGTGCGATGACAGAAGAGTATAAGCACACAAGTGTTCTCAAGCAATAACAGATAGTGGGCAATGTAATCTAAGCATACCACGAGCAAAGTTCTATGTAATTCTAGCATGTAGGCAATAAACATAAACCTTATTACCTAGGATGTTGAGTCTTGCACGTGGAGCGAGGCGTCGTTGTGGATCATTGAGCACTAAACTGGTTATAGTCTGGTTTTAATAAAAACGTTTTTCCCTTATTAAAACCAAGTTCTCTATAACCAATGGCTCTGATACCAATCTGTCACACCCCCAACATCCACACGCGGAGTATCACCGCTTGGAGGCGTGACTGACCAGGATCAAGCCGCCAATCATATAGAACAATGTACATAGTAAAAGTAATTATCATTTAACCAAACCAATCCATATGAAAGGTGTTCCAAAACATAAGTGTAATAACAAAGTTTAGCGGAAGCAAATGTGTAAAAGCCCATTATGAATAAAGTATGTAATGTCATAATGTTTAAATCAAGCATTCACGATCCTTGTCCACAACGACCGCGCCTCCCTGTGCAAGCTCCATGTATACCTAACGACCTGCAAGGCATGTAACAGAGAGTCAACAACTAGTTGAGCGAGTTCACAGCAAGTAAGTGCGTAATAGTAAGTTCGTTTATAACGTGTGGCTCTACTGGGCCGATAGTATGTTCTATTGGTGGGGGCTTCCCATGTTGCATATACACTAGACTATTCGTAACCATAAGTGCTCTTCATAACCCGAGAACAGTAGTACGTACAAGCTTTACGTAGGTTTTACGTAAGTATCCTTCACAACCGAGGACAGGGGTTTACGTAAGTTTTACGTAAGTGTCCTTCCTGACTCCGGAAGACAGTAGCATGTGTGAGTTTACGTAGGCTTTACGTAAGTGTCCTTCCTGACTCCGGAAGACAGTAGTGTGTACTTGTTTACGTAGGTTTTACGTAAGTGTCCTGCTTAACCCGAGGACCATGGTAGATAGTCTAGTAACCGTGTATGTACGAGTAACTGTTCAATTCCATCATTCAACCCATTCCCTATCCCCGGGAATCCCATGCCTTAATAAGAGTGTGAACTCACCTTGGTTTGCTCGGTATGCTATACTATGCGTTCACAAGAAACCAGTCAAGTCCTATTGTGTTCATACATACGAAATCAGTTTTATTCACAACGTCTCCGTATCATTAAAAGTCATAGAGTGTAATGTGTAATCAATCAGAAATCATCACATAGTACATAAAGGTTATACAAACTCATTCAGAACTCATAATTTCCCATGCACGACTCATATCAATGCTTAAACAATTAAGTGTGCCATTCAAGGAGCCAAGTTGTGCTAGGTGAACAGTAAATATCACGATCTTATTAACATAACCAGGTACTATCCTTCATGCAGTCGACATAACACTCAAGTCATAAACGTGAATCTAGTGATTCAATCATCACAGCGAGTTATCAAATAACTATCAATCAGAAACATCCACTTCGGATTACACAAAACATCCCACATTATTAACAATCATATTGTATTGGTGAATCATAACATTCTTCATCAAGAATTGTGTACACATGCTACCCTATAAACAAACTCAGACAAGCAATCATCCTCAAAGAATTCGGACCACACTACAATTAAAAGTCTGTCCACATATATATATTAAAAGTCGGACCACATATACATATTAATAAAAACTCGGAACTTGAGCCATACATTAAAAGTTCGGACCCCTTGTATTAAACAATAGTCGGACCCCTTGTATATCATTTTAAAAGATCGGACACGAATAAGCATTAAAAGATCGGACCTTGTGTCCATGCAAAAGTCGGACCAACTGAATTAAACAAACGCGGATCATATGCTCTTACTTAAAAAAAATCGGACTTGATCTCAAAGCATAAACTCGGACTAGATTTCATTGCATAAACTCGGACTAGGTGTTGTTTGGAAAAATTCGGATTATATATATATATATATACTTCAATAAAAGTCGGACATTATGTCCTTGTATAAAAGTCGGTTATATCCTTGTATAAAAGTCGGACCTTATATCTTATGTAAGAAGGTCGGACCCTTACAAGTCTATAAAACTCGGACCCCTTTCATGCATATAAAATTCGGACATATGAAGCAAAACATTCAAAAGTCGGACTAGTTAACATCACATAAAATTCGGACTCCATGTCTTACAAAAAGTTCGGACCTTTCACACTTCACAAAACCCTGACACAATTCTGAGTTATCAATATGCGTGAATTTCAAAACCATTTACAGAAACAATGGAACAGTTACATACCACGATCAAAAACCCTAATCTTCACACTTTGGCAATGCTGTAATCAAATCAAAATCAACAGTTCTAGCATATCAGGCATCCTATTGTCAGGCATGTGATTACACAACTAATCATAACCATTTCACAATAATCAGAATCAATAAACACAGAACCATTACATGTAGAGCTAGGGTTTTGCATGAATCACATAATCAAAGATTAACAACAAGAAATCATTGGACAATTACCTTGGATTGGTTCTAGATGGATTGAAAGATCAAGATTGATGCAAGAGAACTTGTGCCAATAAGAAAGAAGATGATTGCAAAGAGAATTATAGAGGAATGTTGAAGTACGTATGATGATTGTGAGAATGATTAGGGTTAAGGGTTTTGTTTTTATTTTCACTGTTAACACTAAACACCCTTAAGTATTATCGATTACATAATACATGCACAAGACATACAATTTACAGTTTCATCACCAAGTTCATGTATTTGACAAATCATTCGTAAAACTTTATCAGATCAAAACGTATACAGTTACAAGGTAAACCAACTGTGCAAGTAAACAACTAAACAAACAGTGAACGTGCAATAAATGCGAAAGTGGAATCTTGGAAACTCGAGTTGTCACATGACGCATCGATACAGGGGCTTGGTTGTGTATTGATGCAACGGGATAAAGTTATTGCATACGCTTCGCGCCAACTTAAGGTCCACGAACGGAACTACACGACGCACGATTTAGAGCTGGGAGCTGTTGTTTTCGCGCTCAAGATATGGCGACACTACCTGTACGGTACCAAGTGCACTATCTAAACCGATCACAGGAGTCTCGAGCATATCTTCAAGCAGAAGGAATTGAACATGTGTCAATGTCGATGGGTTGAACTACTGAACGATTATGAATGTGCCATCAAGTACCATCCAGGCAAAGCCAACGTTGTGGCTGACGCTCTCAGTCGAAAAGACACTCTACCTAGATGCGTGCGAGCACTACAGCTTACCATTCAGTCTGGTCTTCCTGCACAGATACGAGATGCTCAGGTAGAAGCATTGAAACCAGAAAACGACAGGGCTGAAGCCTTACGTGGCTCAAGGCAACGATTAGAATAGAAGGAAGACGGCGCCTATTATGTAACGGGGCGTATTTGGGTCCCAGTGTATGGCAACTTACGCGAGTTGGTAATGGACGAAGCTCATAAGTCTCGCTACTCGGTACATCCAGGTTCGGATAAAATGTGCCACGATATCAAGACAACGTATTGGTGGCCTAGCATGAAGGCCCACATTGCAACTTATGTCGGCGAATGTTTGACTTGTGCGAGAGTCAAGGCGGAATATCAGAAACCATCAGGCCTACTTCAGCAACCCAAGATACCACAGTGGAAATGGGAGGAAATTTCCATGGATTTCGTTACTAGCCTGCCTAGATCCCAGCGTGGGAACGATACTATTTGGGTGATCGTGGATCGACTCACAAAGTCTGCACACTTCCTGGCTATTAAGGAAACGGATAAGTTCTCCACTCTCGCAGACGTATATCTTAAGGAAGTTGTTTCAAGGCACGGAGTGCCAACTTCTATTATCTCTGATCGTGATGCACGATTCACTTCAGAACTATGGCAAGCAATGCACAAAGCTTTTGGCTCACGGCTAGACATGAGCACAGCATATCACCCTCAGACGGATGGGCAGTCTGAGCGCACGATTCAAACCCTAGAAGACATGCTTCGGGCATATGTCATTGATTTCGGCAACAGCTGGGAAAAGCATCTCCCTTTAGTGGAGTTTTCATACAATAACAGTTACCATACCAGCATCCAAGCCGCTCCATTCGAGGCATTGTACGGACGTAAATGTTGGTCACCTCTCTGTTGGGCAGAGGTGGGGGATAGTAAAATCACAGGTCCAGAAATGGTAGTTGATGCTACTGAACGGATTGCACAGATACGGCAACGCATGGCGGCGGCTCGTGACCGTCAGAAAAGTTACGCTGATAAGCGCAGGAAACCACTCGAGTTCCAAGTTGGGGATCGAGTGCTACTCAAAGTCTCACCCTGGAAGGGTGTGGTTCGTTTTGGCAAAAGGGGCAAACTCAATCCGCGGTATGTCGGACCATTCGAGGTTATAGAAAGAATAGGCAAAGTGGCCTACAAACTGAACCTACCAGCAGAACTCGGGGCAGTTCACAATGTTTTCCACGTGTCGAATCTGAAGAAGTGTCTGTCAGATGAGACCCTCATAGTTTCCTTTGAAGGAGCTCACTATCGACGAACAGTTACATTTCATCGAGGAACCAGTTGAAATCACGGACCGGGATGTTAAGGTCCTCAAGAACACGAGAATCCCTCTTGTTCGAGTTCGTTGGAACTCCCGTCGTGGCCCAGAGTTCACCTGGGAACGTGAAGATCAGATGAAAGAAAAGTATCCCCAGTTATTCGCGAACAGTACAACCACTACTGAGGCTGAAGCTACCACGGAATTTCGGGACGAAATTCCAGATCAACGGGGGAAGGATGTTACACCCCAGGAAAACCATGCAACTTAATTAGCTTCCTCAGTGAGTACGTACCAAATTTCGGGACGAAATTTCTTTTAAGTTGGGGATAATGTGACAACTCGTATTACCGAACTTATACATGTGCTTAATGTAACGTACGTGAACTTGGTGTAATTATTTGATATGTTAATTTAATGAGATGATATGTGTTACACGTTATAAGTGAATGTTATATGAATATGTGTGCACTCATATGTATATGTATGTATAATCACACGAAATAAATCAATCGCACAATAGCAACTTGAACGCACAAGTCTTTGGGCTCTACGACTCTCGGCCCACTTCTGTTGAACTTGAACCAAATGGGCAACCCATTAAGGGGATTCGGCCCACTTTCCTTTGCACGCATAACCTTAGTAGGAGGGGGGTATACTCCTCATTTGTTACAACTCTCATAACACACACAAACCCTACTCTCTCTTTCCCTCTCTCGAAGCCGACGGCAACTCACATAGCCGAAGCTATCTCGTGAAGCCTTCTTGATCGGATCACCCTTGTGTTACCTCTTAAATCGGTTAGTGTGTTTATTGTTAATTGCATGATTGAATGTTGCTATGATTCCATGTTTTGATTAAACGATTAGGGTTGCATGTATGATGAACAACAATGTACTATGTGATGATGTTCTTATGAATCGGATGTGTGTGATGATGATAATCGGCTATCATTGCTTGTTCTCGAATTGTTTACATGATGAACTAGAACCGAATGCTTGTTAATCGGCTACATGTTTGTGAAATCGGATTTGTTTTATGGTCGAGTATGAAGCGTTATATGATGATTGAAGCCCTTAGATGAATATGTTTGGGTATTTTGGATTATTGTTCATGATTATGATTAATTAGGGTTCATGAGAATTAAGGTGATGAAACCCCCATTTGATCGATATTTGGTTAAGTTGAAACTAGTTAGTTGTTGATTGTTAACCACGAAAATAGGAAACTGATTGATTGTTTTGACCGAGTTAATGTATGATTGGTAACTGTTACTTTTTCTATAAATGATATGCATAATTTTCGGATGTTTAAACCAATCGCACAAGACTTCCTGGTCGCACAAGAGGTCCATTCGCACAAGATGGTCCAATCGCACAAGACTTATTGGATCGCACAATTTGTTATGTTTGTTTAACTGTTGGGCCGGGTGTACATTTGGGCTGGGCTAGTCGGATCGCACAAGACATGTTATTTGGGTTGTGTTCATGCTTATGGTTCTGTTGGACAGCTTAACTATTTGGGCCGGGTGGTTATCTGGATCGCACTACATGATGTGGGTCGCACAAGGCTGTGCCGACCGCGCAACATGTTGGGCCGCCTGTTATTGGGCTTTATCTTTTGGATCGTACAAATTAGACATGATGAGTACTCGAATGCTACTGTCAACGTGATAACATGAATTATATGCATTTTCCATGATCAATGTGTGTTCTTAATCTGCTAGCTTATGTGATACTTATGTGCACAACCCGAAACCAAAACCTGACTTGTATGGTAACCCTGTTAGGACGTGGTTAACCACTCTTAGTTCAAGAAACCTTTTTGTGTATCTGCCGAGCAAACCAAGGTGAGTTCACACTCTTACCAAGGCATGGGATTCCCGGTGGGTTGGGAATGGGTTTGAATAATGGGATTGAACAGTTACTCGTACTTACACGGCTACTAGACTATCTACCATCGTCCTCGGGTTAAGCAGGGCACTTACGTAACATTTGGAAAAGATGGGGAGGCTCTGGGCGATCTTGGAGATTTCGTGAAACCCTAATCGTTTTCAATCAACTCTTGGTCTCGATCGATCTTGGTTAGTGTCTAAGGATTCCATATTCGTTTCTTTCTCTAATCATCTGAAATCAGATTAAGTTTCGTGCATTAGGGTTCTGTGTTTCTCATTCGTTTCTGATTGTTCTTGGGGTGCCGGCGGTATCATTCCAATCAGATTGTTTTGGATTAAGGTTTTGCGGCGGCTAAGGCAATCTAATTACATTTGTTGCTGATTATCTGGTCTCTAAATACCATGTTAGTCGTGGTTTTGGGGTTACATCAGATTGATTAGGGTTTATTTTGCGGCGGCTGTTACATTGTCAAACTTTGTTTCGGATTCAATCTTCTGGTTCGAATTAGGGTTTGTCACGGCTGCTAGGGTTTTGCTGAACGTTCATCATCTTGACGGCTACTAGGGTTTCAATTGGCGGCTGCTAGGGTTTGTCAATTTGGGAATGGATGAATCTAATACTTCTGGTGGAAACCAACAGCCTATTCATGGGAAGCCGTCATTATCGTTTGAAGAAATTGTTGCACGTTTTCTTGATGTTGATGGGATGCCAAAGCGTGGTGTAACAATTACAACTCAAAGTGACCCTAAGACTACTAACATCATCGATGAGCTTACCAAGGTCACAGTTCCGGTTCGGTTAGACAAACGGGATGTTGAAAAGTCAGATAATTTTTGGGATTACTCTAGCAAGTATACGCCAAAATCACACCTCTTTGGAGCATCCTTCTCGGCTGATAAATGGAAACAAACAGGTTCAGGTTATGCGGAACAACTATCCTTTGCGAATGTTGTGAAGGATACTAAAGAGAAAGTTAAGGTGAATTTTAGGGTGATGGAATCGAATGAGGCTGTTGACGGAGCTGATGTTGTCATTCCACTGTCTTCAGTTAAACAAGTCACTGACAGGTATGCGAATACTTTGTATGGTTATTTTCTGGGTAAACGGCTGGCATTTCCTGTGGTTGACTTCTTTGCAAAGAACAATTGGGCAAAATATGGTTTGTCTAGAATTATGATGAATGCTCACGGGTTCTTCTTCTCTAAGTTCAAAACGAAAGAAGGGATGGATCAAATGTTAGAGGATGGACTGTGGATGATAAGAAATGTTCCAATAATTTTGAAAGAGTGGTCGGCCTCTATCAAGTTGGAAAAAGAGGATTTAAAAGCTATTCCTGTTTGGGTCAAGCTGCATGATGTGCCTTTAGCGGCATTTACTGAGGATGGGCTCAGTTTACTCGCATCTAAGATTGGGGTGCCTCTGATGTTAGATTCGTATACTGCCACAATGTGTGCGGAATCTTGGGGAAGAAGCAGCTATGCTAGAGCTCTTATTGAAGTTCAGGCAGGGGTTGAGTTAAAGAAGAGCGTTACTGTTGCAATCCCATCTTTGGAGGGTCTTAGTCATTCAATGGTGGAGGTTAAAATTGAGTATGATTGGGAGCCGTTAAGATGTTCATCTTGTTGTGTCTTCGGTCATGATGATAGCTTGTGTCCTAAGAACCCTCAGGTAAATGTGAGTGGGGACACTGAGAAGAAGAAAAATGATGACTTTCAGGTCGTAGGTGCCAAAAAGAAGAAACCAAATAATCAAGGGCTTCATATGAAAAACCAGAAGCCAAAGGTAGTTTACAGGCCAGTTGTCAACCCTAAACCAAAATCGTCCTCAAAGAGTCCGATACAGAATCAGGTTTCAACGTCTAACCCGTTTGACATTCTGAAGGATGATAATGGTAATCAGGGAGGTACCATTGTGGGTCGAGTGGAGAAGAAATCGTCGAGTGACAGGCAGGAATCGGATGAGGAGGTGGTTGAAGAAGTCTACAATGAAACTAGTAAATTTATGACATCGGGTACTCATCCTTTCTCTTCGAAAGCAGGGGCAAGCACCTCTTCTACCAAGTTCTCTAATGGATAGGCTGTCTGCTTTTCGTCTGAAGGGGCTGCTATTTTGCGGCTACTTTATTTTCGATGATGGTGGTTGAGGTTTATGTTTGTGTTTTGCATTGTTTTGTCTACTAGATGTCTTGTCATGATGTATAGTAGACTAGGTTATGGGGTGTTATAGGTCTTTGGTTTTTGTTTTGTATGGGGCATGTCCTGTATATGAACTAGTGTGGACACATCCACACTACTTGTACTTAATTGCAGTTGCATTTTAATAGATTCACCGGGGTAACCCTTTACCCAAAAAAAACTACGTAAAAAGTACTTACCACTGTCCTCAAGTTACAAAGGGCACTTACGTAAAACCTACGTAAACTCACACATGCTACTGTCTTCCGGGTTAGGAAGGATACTTACGTAAAACCTACGTAAACCCCACGCGTACCACTGTCCTCGGGTAAAGAAGGGCACTTACGTAAAGCCTACGTAAACTTCGTACGTACTCCTGTTCTCGGGTTAGGAAGAACACCTATGGTTACAAATACTCTAGTAAATATAATCATGGGAAGCCCCCACTATTAGTAAATATAAACATGGGAAGCCCCCACTAATAGTACATACATACATGGGAAGCCCCCACTAATAGTACATACATACATGGGAAGCCCCCACTAAATGAACATACGACTTACTATTACGAACTTACTTACTGTGAACTCGCTCAACTAGTTGTTGACTCTCTGTTACATGCCTTGCAGGACCTTAGGTATACATGGAGCTTGCACGGGAGGCGCAGTCGTTGTGGGCACGGAATGTGGATGTTTTGATAAACACTTATGACAGTTGAAAACTTAATAATTACGTTGGATTTTATACTATGCTTCCGCTACACAAACTATGTTATTTGAACACCTTTCATATTGTGGGTTGATATACATTTACGTTTGCTAACTTCTTATATGTTCAATATGATTGGTGGCTTGATCTTGGTCATGTCACGCCCTCATGCGGTGGTACTCCGCGTGTGGATTTTGGGGGTGTGACAATAACCGAGACCGTTTTTGTCATTTCCAATTTTTTTATTTTCGAAGAAAGGGCCTCGATTTGGGCTTGTAAAGAAGTGCTTTCATCAACCTTATGGGCGCCCGGGGCAATGGATTTATTGCCTCGGGGAGTGTGCCACTGAAAATTGGTTTGAGCAATTTCCTCAATTTGATTATATATTTCATGCGGGCGGCGATTACCTAAAAGTCCCCCGGAGCTAGAGTCAAGTGTTTGCCTTGTGTGTGGCAACAACCCATTATAGAAAGTGGATACTTGTTGCCATATCGCAAGGCCGTGATGTGGACACTTTCGCAATAGCTCCTTGAACCTTTCCCAAGTTTCATATAAGGATTCCCCGTCCTCTTGTGAATATGTATTAATTTCAGTCATTAATTTAGCCGTTTTAGCGGGAGGGAAATACTTATATAGAAATTTTTGGGCTAGTTCATCCCAGATGTTTACCGATCCAGTTGGGAGGTCGTTAAGCCAAGCTTTTGCTCGGTCTTTTAGTGAAAAAGGAAACATTCGGAGGCGGATTGCGTCATTTGATGCTCCATTGATCCGAAAGGTATCAAATATTTCTAAGAAGTTAGTAATATGTAGATGGGGATCCTCGTCCGCAAGCCCATGGAAGGTTGCGAAGTTTT
This sequence comes from Helianthus annuus, assembly GCF_002127325.2. Lineage (NCBI taxonomy): Eukaryota > Viridiplantae > Streptophyta > Magnoliopsida > Asterales > Asteraceae > Helianthus > Helianthus annuus. The sequence goes on from NC_035437.2 coordinate 82,148,749, forward strand.
GAAGCATCTGTATCAAATGCGGCCGAAGTTCGAAGTTATTGGCTTCAACATTCGGTGCATTGATAGTGGCACCGAGATTACCTACGGTGGGTCGTAGATAATCCATGAGGGTACGTTGGTCCGCCATTGGAAGTGGGTTCCCCGAAACCTTCTCTTAGTTTTTGGCTTTTAGTCTTTTTCTGGGAAAGCGTTCGGGTTCTTCTAGAGGTTCTTTTATGTCCTTATTAGAACTGGAGCTCATACACTACGTAGGGGTGGCGTCTGGTTCCAAGTCCTGCAACAAAAACAGAAAAGAATGCTGGTCAGAAGGTTCACCACGGCCCCGTGCTCAGTGAACACGGCCCGTGGTCGGAGTTACAGTGATTGTTTTCCTGATCCCAGTTACTGGAGAGTTGGACACGGCCCCGTGTTGCACCGACACGGCCCCGTGGTCAGCCTTCTGTAACTTGGAAAACCAAAAACTGCCAGTAACAACGCTGGGCACGGCCCGTGTCCGACCAGGCATGGCCGGTGCTGAGCTCTGTAGAAGCTGAAAAACTAAGAAAATCCTAAAAAATTAAAAAGAAAATAAAAAAAAATGATTAGGCCATTGATTCCTAACTTTCTTAAAATCCTTGTGTCCCCGGCAGCGGCGCCAAAAACTTGATGTGCGTGAAGTGTGTTATAATTTGGATATATATTTTAAGCCCTTTTTACACTTTTTAGCCAAGTTTTAAATTTATAAAACACAATATTTACTAACACTAAACACACATATGGGCAAGTGCACCCATCGTGGACGTAGTATAGTGTTGGTAAGATACCGAGGTCGTCCAAGGACACAAGAGCTTTTAGTACCGGTTTATCCTCAACGTCTAATCAAATCAAAATGTTAGAAAAAGATTTTTAAACTAAGAAAATAAAACTAACTAAATACTGAAAAATAAAATAAAAATAAAAACAGATAGACAAGATGAATCACTTGGATCCGACTCGTGTGTTAGTATAACCTTTTATTATTCTCGCACTTTTGCACTTATTTAAGAGATTATCTTAGTTATTGTAGTAGGCCCCTCTTTTGAAGGCGACGTTACCCTCAACCTAGTAGTTTGAGTCAGCAAGGATACAATCCTTAAGGGTCGGATTATTGAAAGATAATGAATTAAGTTATTAATGCAAATTATGGTAGGCCCCTCTTTCGGAGGTGACGTTACCCTCGACTAAGTAGTCTGAGTCAGCAGGGATACAGTCCTAAATAGCCGGGTTATAGTATTAATAGTAGTTAACTTATGAGGGGGTCAAAGAGTTTGGATCCCCGCCATCCAATACCTTTGGGTATTGAAGGAGATCCTACTAAATTTGACCCAGGTCCCTTGCAGGACCTCTAAATGCTGAACAAGGGCATGACCCTTACCAAACCGTTCCCTTAACCCCCGACCAGGTAGCCAACATACCTCCATATAGACCGTGGAGATATGAATGGTGAAAATCTTTTATTTTATATAGACAGTAAAATAATGCCAAGACACCACGGACAAACGATAAGGAAAAGTCACCTTCAACATAAGCAACTAGTTATTAAAGTCATTAATACAAAACCAAATAAAAAGTGCAAAAGATTTAAAATAAAAAGTATTATACTAAACACTTGTCTTCACCAAGTGATGTAAGAGACTTAGGCAAACATGGCCTTGATTGTCAAGAACTCTTACGATCAATCTTGGATCTCGAGACGACTCACACACTCTATGATGGACAATGGATGATGGTGGTGGATGATGGTGTTGTGATGGTGGTGGGTGGTGGATGAAGTGTGAGAGAGGTGGTGTGCCAAGGGATGAGTTACAATGAAGCCAAGCACTCCTATTTATAGGCTGAACAGAGGCCTGGGCATGGCCCCGTGTCCGCTGGGCACGGCCCCGTGCCTGTCTGACACTATCTCTCCTCATTAATTGTAATTCGCAATTACAATTAATGCGCCTGCAGTACTTTGGGCACGCTCCCCGTGTTCACTGGGCACGGCCCCGTGGTGAGCAATAGAAGCTTCTACAGGTTTGTCTTTTCTGCTGCTTCTTGGGCACGGCCCCGTGCTCGCTGAGCACAGGGCGTGTTCAGTCTTCTGCCTTCTTTGTTTTGCTTGGGAGGATACTGTTGAGGGGTCGGGCAATCCACTTTTGTTCCTTTTCTTGTATTTATGTTAGATTTAGCTGCCTTTTTTCTTCTTTTGTTAATTTGAGCTCATTTAATCCTGAAAATACAAAAGGAAGACAAAAACACACTTTTTCCAACATTAGTACTTAAAAAGGGTTAGTTTTATGCCTCATTTGATGTAATTTATATGTTGCATTTTACACACATCAAGCACGCGATCGACAAAAGAGTTATACTGATAACATGCGAAAACCATTGGAGTTCCAAGTAGGAGATAAGGTATTATTAAAAGTTTCTCCATGGAATGGAGTAGTCAGATTCATCAAAAGGGGAAAGCTAAGCCCCAAGTATGTTGGACCTTTTGAGATTATTAGAAGAATAGGACCCATAGCATACGAGCTACAACTGCCAGAGGAAATGGCAGGAATACATGACGTATTTTATGTATGTAATCTTAAAAACTGCTTAGCAGATGAATCATTAGTGGTACCTCTTAAGGATATAGAGGTAAATGAAAAGCTTAAGTTCATAGAGAAGCCTCTACAGATTGAAGACAGAAAGATCAAGAACCTCAAACACAAGAGATTGGTTCTAGTCAAAGTGAAATGGGATTCAAAAAAAGAGGACCAGAGTACACTTGGGAGCTTGAACCAGAGATGCAGAGGAAATATCCACACCTGTTCCAGTAGACCTCGAGGACAAGTTCTAAAACAAGGTGGGGAGGATATAACAACTCTCCCAAAACCCTTAAACATGTCCCATACGTCCTAAAATACACCCCGTAACGAAAAGTGGGCCCGAAATACCTTTATTTTAAAAAAAATAAAAAAGCAATTTTTATGTCTGTCGCGGGGCGTGACAGACTACTCTTGATCCGTCGCGGGGCGCGACAGCCTGGCCACCAGGCTTATGTGACAACTGTCGAAAATCCAGGTGTCAGTACAATTAGTTAATCATGATTAGTGCTTAATGACCATGAAAAATTGCAATTAACTGCTTTCTGATTTTCTGCTTAATACATGCATGTGCATCATACATTGTATAATGTTATATCATTACTGCCTGAAAGCTGTATTGCCCTAAGTGAAGCATTAAGTGTAGTTAGCACAGTTATCTGATAAATCAGGAAAATGCTGACAGAACTCAGCACATAGACAGACAGTGCATTTAGACACAGAATGAGCCAGAAATTAAGTATTACACTAGTATAGTGTGTAGGAAAGTAAGGATCATAAAACTGCCTTGATAATGATAAGTTTAAGTGTCGGGAAGTGTTTAAAACTCACCCAAAGTGCTGAAATCAACAAAATTCAGCAAAAATCAGCAAAATAACACACTAATATTATGCAGAAAAATGGCAAAATGGTCCTGAATGCTTTCCTAAGTGTCGGGAATCAAAAGTGTCACAAAAAGATACATAAAGCACACTAAACCGCATAGTTTAGCACCTTAACGAACCAGTAACCAACCGAACAACCGGACACTACCCGAAACATCAAATTTACACTAGAAGCATTGTTTTAGTATTACCAAGCTAGTTATGATCCCCGAACACCATAACACATCATAAAAATATCTAGTAACTAAATCCTAACTAATACTTGGATTTTAACTTAATAACTATTTAGTTCAAGCCTACACCTAGAACCCCCCCCCCCACCTATGTAATCGGCCAACATGGCCCCACCATGGATTTTGTTGGTTTATTTTAATTGATCTTGTCTAATTATTTCCAACACAATGCACACTAGTTAAAGTTATGTTGGATAAAAGTCTATATAAACCTTAAGACCTTCACTATCTCTCATAACCTTCACACCAACACTTGAAGACTTCTCTTCTTCCTCCTCCCTCACCTCACAGCCACACACCACCACCACAACACCCCCATTTTTCAATCACTTCCAACCTTTCTAAGATGATACAATGGTGTAAGGAGCTAAGTTAGGAAGCTAGGAGCTTTCGAAAGTGGAAGAACATCTCTTGTTTGCTTTTATCCTCTTGTTTTCTACCCTTGAATCATTCCTAGCCTTGTGCTAGTGGTAAGAGTCTTGATCTATCCATTTTACTTTCATTTTTAGTGCTTAAAGAAGAATCATAATAAAAAACATGAAGAACACTAAAGAACACAAGAAGTAAACATGAACCTAAGCTTGTTTAATGAAGTAATCTTGATGAAAATGAGTTGTTATGCTTGTTGATCATTGATTGTTTGTAGAAATGATGTTGATCATCATAAGATCTTGCTAGATCATGATTAAAAACATAATCTAGCAAGATGTGAAAGTAGAAATATGGTAGGATGATGATCATCCACATATGAATCATGAACTTGAATGACTAAGTGGTTTTCTTGAAAAATAATGATCAAAGTAAGTTAATAATCATATAGATCTAAATATTTATGGATGATCTTTCAAAGAAACCAAGTTAAAAATATGAGTTTTATTAGATCTTGGTTCTTACACAAACAACTCTTATTTTTAATGGGTAAACAAGTGAAGGAACACTTGTGTAACATGAAGATTTCATAAAGAAACATTTTTAGTAAATATGATTTGAAGTTGTAAACATCTAACTTCTTTAAAAATGAATTTTTTAAAGAGCTAATCACATTTTAAAGGGTAACTAGGCTTACTAATAACACTAGTAAGTTACTACAAATTTTTACAAATAATCAAGTTCATGAAATAGTGGAAAATGCATGATTTTTGGCAAATTGGTAAGATAAGGTTGTTTATTGTTGATTGTGAATTGATTGTGTTGATTTTTACAAAAGAAAATGATATGCTCGAAAGCATGGAAACATCCATTTTTAGGGGAAACTATGGCAAAATTTTCTAAAAATATAAACACTTAGAGAAATATTTTTAAACAAATATTTACAAGTGTATTTTAAACCATGAGTTTGCTACAAAAGCTTTGCCATAATTTTTGATACAAAAATATAATTATTAGAGGTTGGTTTTCATATATAAAAGTGACTAAATATGTATCAGGAAAATATATATTTAGAAGTCACATGTGCGTGATTATTTGTATACTTTGTGTATTAGTTATATTATTTTAGGACTTGAAATAATGTAACACACAAAAATACCAAGAATACCAAGAATTTTCATCCAAAATATTAACAAAATTCCAACAAATGAATATACACAGTTACACAAAATATTGTAGAACCGAACTATGGAATAAGACTACAAAATATTCCGGAAAATTTATTTAGAAAGTATATTTTGGTAAATAATATTTTGGACACCAAGGAAGTAAAATTATGATTTTTACAATACTAAAAAAATATATCATATTTTGACAAGGAAAAATATATTATTTTTGGTAAATGTGAAATATATATTTTTCTTGAAATTTTTAGAAGATATATTATTTTTAAGAAATATATATTGTCTTGCACGAACACGAAATACAATATTTTTGAGTAAAATATATATTTTCTCAAATAAATATGAAATATGTCATTTTTTGGTAAAAACGAGTTTAAATATATTTTGGACTTGGAAATATATTAATTTTTGAAACTTATGAGAAATTACAAATATTTTGCCCAAGGAAAAACTATAAATAATTTTTCTAAGTAATATTCTTTAAAATATATATTTTGGAAATATATATTGGACCTTTATTAAAGATAATATTCCGGAATAATCAATATGAAATTAAGTATAAAGAATACTTAATGAATACCATAAAAATACGCATTCTCGTACGTATTAATACACACCGGAATACGACCCCGATATAAGGCAAAATATACCAGTGAAAGATACCCCCATCCTTGGGAAGGATATGCACGTGTAAATACCCGAAGTGTATCAAGCCAAAAATATAATATTATTCCAAAAATTTAATAAATATAATTTAAGTTAAAAGATTAATTATTTTAACAAATGATTATAAAATTTGGAATAATATCAAAGGTACTAAAGAATCATAACTCAAAGACATTAATACGAAGTCAAGGCACGGCCCGTTCGTCTAATAGACATTAGTACGTTGTAGGTAGTTGTGTTGTATCCGAAGAAGCTTGAGTTACGGTGATTCGAAGAACGCAAACCTGTGAGTTCATGTTCCCCTTTTTCTTTAACTGTTTTTGGTTTTATAACTTCGGGGTGAAGTACATGTTTCAACTGTTTACAAACGTTATTATTTGTTATGGTTAGCTAAGGAAGGGTATTTTTAGATCATGTGAGTGATGGGTACGACGCTTAAGGCCATCAATCCTCGTTGTAGGACCGATGGGCATGAGTGATAGATCTATTTGGGTGTAGCGAGCCCCACCCATGAGTCCGTCGAGTGGACCATGTGGTGACTATGTCTTACAGCCGAAGGCCCGGTGCAAAGTCTGCTAGGTTTGGGTCTTCCTGCACCATGTCACGTATATTAATGTATCAGCTACACATAATTGATCTGTTTTCCTTGTTTCTTTCATACCAGGAGTTTTCAAACTTACTTTCAAGGATTTCAAAGGTTTATTCACAAACACACACATGAACTCGCTCAACTTTTGTTGATGTTTTCAAACTACATGTATTTCATGAAATTAAGTATGGATCTGGCGGGCGTTGGAGTTTACAAGTCATGTCCCTAATAAAAGGTGTCATCCGAAGTCGAAGGGTTTGGGATATGTATTTTATCTTGGATAAGATACATGGCTCGAAACCTATTTTGTTTGTGTCTTTTGAGAAGTCTAGTATGGAACTTTAAGCTTTGGTTGTCATGTGATCTAAACTTGAAGTCTTAGTTTGATGTTAAAAAATGACGGTTGTATTATTTTGAAAATTTATCTATGGATCAACATCTTGGTTTATCATATAGTTGTTTGTTATGGTTGAATGCAATGATATTAAGCAAGTCACACCAAATCACGCTTCCGCAAAAGTCAGGGTGTGACAGTTTAGTATCAGAGCTTCGATTGTAGCGAAGTAGGATTCCTTCTCGAGTCTAGACTACAATCATTAGGGCTCCCACGAAAATGTTTTTCCAACATGTTTTCATTGCATACACGAAACGTCTAGATCCAAGAAGCAAACATTTAAAAGAAAGAATACACGAAACACATTTCAAGGTCTATGTTTGTGTTTCAGTCTGGGAGACTGGGTGTTTCAGTCTGAGAGACTGGGTGTTTCAGTCTGAGAGACTGGGTGTTTCAGTCTGAGAGACTGGGTGTTTCAGTCTGGGAGACTGAGTGTTTCAGTCTGAGAGACTTGATGGTTCAGTCTGAGAGACTATGTGGTTCAGTCTGAGAGACTGGGTGGTTCAGTCAGAGAAACTGGGTGATTTAGTCTAGGAGACTAGGTAGTTTAGTCTGGGAGACTGGGAGGTTAGTCTGGGAGACTAGGTAGTTCAGTCTGGGAGACTGGGAGGTTAGTCTAGGAGACTAGGTAGTTTAGTCTGGGAGACTAGGAGATTAGTCTGGGAGACTAGGTGGTCTAGTCTGGGAGGCTAGGAAAGATACATGTTTGCATTGCCATTGATTGCCTGTTTAATGATAGTAGTTGATATATGTGCATATATTGTGAATGTTTTGTTACGGACACTATGTCTTCACCTAATAGCGGATTGCCCGACGACCATGATCCCATGGCAGTAGTCTCCGACGATGAGATTATGTCAAAACCGGAGATCTTCACCTCAGATTCAGAGAGTGACCCAGAGATGATGTCCGACGAGGACTTGCAGCCGTTCGCGTTGCACGATTTGGAAGATGATTTACCGATTACTGATGGCATTCCAGACGAGGATCCTTTCGTTACTCCTGTCCATGATCATATTGTCATCGATCGTCCCAATGGTGAGCATGTTATGGCACCGATCCTCGCTCCCGTTCCTTTAATGGCCATTCCTCTCGAGGAATTGCCTTTTGACGATTTGATTGATGTTGACGTTAATTTGTTTGATGGTCCTTCTGACGATGCCCATGGTGATGGAGAGCTAGACGAGGACGTTGTTGCTATTCCACTTTTTGAGATCCTTGTTATTGAGATTTCCTCTGATTCTAGTTTACACCCGATTACAGACTCCTTTGAGTCTGCAACACCTTCAGCTTGGCAGACGGCCAGATTGCAGCGCGTTGCTACCGACTCGGACGACGACACCGCTATGACTGCTGCACTATTACCTACCTGAGATCTCACACCTCCACACGACCCGGAGCTTGCTCCTGAGCTAGCTTCTGTTCCTTTTGGGTCAGCCTGATGTTGCACCTACTGATCCTGAGCCCTTGCTTGATCATGACCCTATTTCTTTTGGTTTACCAGACATTGCACCCCTTATACTTGACCCAGTACCTGCACCAGATGGTCTTCTCTTTTGTTGAGACATTCATTCCTGCACCCGCACCCGCCGATGTTGCTCCTTTTCCCCCATGGAGACCGGCGTCCATTGCACCGACATGCCTGTCGCTTTCTTTCAGGACATACCCGCACCCCGGGAAGGTACTCCAGGTCAGCACCCGCATGACGATCCTTTTGCTACAGCAGCATTTTCCCCGACCTCACAGGCCGCACCGTTTGCTCCTTTCAATACTTCACCGATGGACGAGCCATTCCGATGGTTCTTACCATACACCATGCCGACCTCAGACCCCTACCATCCCTCGCATTATGCTGGATATACACAGGATGAGATACTTTATTCGCTACAGTTTCGATTGAGGTTATGGGTCGCAGAGTCTTGAAGCTTGAGCCGATACTGCGTCCTTTACCATGTCCTTGTCAGCATGCTTCCGTTTCCCCTAATTCCTCACCGCCTCCTTTTTTCCCGTCCACCTGTTCCTCTTACTCCTTTTCCAGAGTTTGATGCTCGATTCCTCACCATCGAGCAGCAGGCCCGTTACCCGCTTCGTCATGTGCACAAGCTCGAGGAGGAGCTCATACATGTTCTCAGTTTGATTTTCCTCCCTCCTCCTCCGCCATCAGTACAGTAGGTTTTTGGTTTTAAGAAGATGCATTACCTAAGATGAGAGCACCACTATCGAGCTAAGCTTGGGAAGCCTTTTGGAGATCACTTTCGATTATAAGACCTTTGTAGATAGGTAGACTTGTTGGACTAGGGTAGTGTGACCCTGTGTCCCTTTGGATGTGATACACTTTGTAGACAATGTGATTGTGGTCGGTAAATAATGAGAGCTCGGTCGCTATATCTTCGCTAAGCCCGTTGTTGATCTGCATGTGAGTGCTATAATTATGATGCTACGTGCTTGCTTGTTATGTTCTCATTAAATATGTTCCCATCCACATGTTTGTGTTATAATTGTGATGTTATATGATTGCTTGCTGTGACGATTGCTTATATACATATATATATACACCTCCTAGGTCTAATTCGTTAAGTAGAGGCTTATGCACCTGTGTCTTTAATAAGACCTAAGCCAACCAATCTTCTTCCTAGAAGATGTCGCTTCAAAAGAACACTGATACCAACAACCCTCTGCCGACGACAGAGGCGGAATTACGAGAGCGCATCTCATAGGCCATCGCACAGCACGAGGCCCTTTGCTCCGAATGCAGCGGAGGTACCTCAGGAAATAACCCACCCAACAGTAATGTTTAGTCACTTAAGACACATTACAAAACGTTTGGATATTTCCAAGAGTGCTTTGCTAATTCCCTATGTGAATGATGTTGCTTATGTCGTAGACTGCACCTACAAGCAGTTCTTGAGCTGCAAGCCACGAGACTTCGACAGCACAGGGGGTGCCATAGCTTTTGTGCGTTGGGTTGAGAAGACGGATTATGTTTTGCGATTAAATAAATGCGCCCCTGAGCATCAGGTCACGTACATAGCTGGACTGCTTCTAGATGGGGCTCTGTCATGGTGGAACCTTCAGGTTCAGACGTTGGGCGAGACTGCTGCGTATGCTTTGACGTGGGATGAACTGGAAGATGATGCGTAAGAGATATTGCTCGAGGGCAGAAGTCCAGAAGATGGAGACTTAACTTTGGAACTTGAAAATGGAAGATCCAGAGATAGCCGAGTATGTGCAGAGATTTCATGATTTATCGCAAGTTGTTCCATACCTGGTGGAACCAGAGTTTAAGAGGATCGAACACTTTATTGGGGGATTGGCACCTCAGATTCTAAGCTTGGTGACAACATCTAAACCTCCAACAATCACCGATGCTATCGACTTTAGTGTGGTGCTCACTGAAGAAGCAATTAGACTAGGAAAATTTTCCACCTCGGAAGAGAAAAAGGAGATTCCTGTGGAGCCATCTGGAGATGACAAGAGGAAGCTCGCAAATTTCAAGAAGGGTACTCGGGTGAAAAACAAGAAAAAGGCCAAAAAGGGAAAAGAGTACATGGGTCTCCTACCTAAGTGCGACAATTGTCTACGTTATCATATCGGACGATGTAAATATGGAAAATGTGATAACTGTGGCAAGAGGGGGCATCCCAAGGAGAATTGTAGGCATGGTACTGAAAGTGGAAATGAAGGCCAAGATGGCAGCAAGAATCACGAAGGAAACGACGACGACAGCAACTATCAAGGCAGGACGAGTGACAAACAAAAATGTGCTCAAGGTTGTTTTAATTGTGGAAGCAAAAAGCATTTTAGAAAATACTGCCCTAAGAAAACACTCAGGCGCATGGATGAAAGCTCAACAACGGAGCTAGGGAAGCACGCCAGGATCCAAACAAGGTTATCGGTACGCCCCAAATTAGTCAACGTTATGCATCTGTGCTGCTTGATACTGTTGCCAATTTTAGCATCGCATCTCTAGAGTTTAAGAGTATACTTGGTTTAGTAGCAAGTAATTTAGATATCCTGTACTCGATAGAACTAGCTAATGGGAAGCTAGTGGAATGCCAACAGAGTAATTAGAGACTGCGTGATAGAACTTGGAGAGTGTGAGTTTCGATAGATCTTCTGCCAGTTGAGTTGGGAAGTTTCGACATAGTAGTTGGAATGGATTGGTTGTCGAGTAACCAAGCTGAGATCGTATGTCACAAGAAGATTTTCCGCAGCCCGATGGTGAGTGAAGAGACGATCGTGATTCATGGAGAGAAGCAGGATACGCCACTTCGGATTATTAGTTGCTTGAAGGCAGGAAAGTTGTTACGTAAAGGATGCGTTGTTTCCTTGGCTCATGTCGTGGGCCAAGAAGCCGAAGCACCGAAGCTCGAAGATATCCCTATGGAAGGGAATATCTTGAAGTCTTCCCCGAAGACTTGCCAGGATTACCCCCTCAGCGACAAGTCGAATTCCACATCGCCTTGGTTCTAGGCGCCACGCCTGTAGCTAAGACACCTTATCGACTTACCCTTTCAGAGATGCAAGGATTGTCATCGCAGCTTTAGGAGTTTCTAGAGAAGGAAGTTAACAGACCAAGCTTCTCGTCTTGAGAAACTCCAGTTTTGCTCGTCAAGAAGAAGGACGACAGCTTTCGTATGTGCATCAACTACCAGGAGCGTAGGTCGGAACTCGTTAAAGGTTATCGCTTAGTAAACCACGTCTATTAACTCGGGGAAACCCTATCATTTCGTCATGTAAGCTATTTTAGTTAACCAAACGGGTAAAGTACTCGAATTTCTTTCATTAAAATTCCCACTTTTGCTTCTAGCGAGTAGATTCTTGCGTCTCTACTCCTCGTAATGGTAGTTGTATCCTGACAATTCTCTTCATTAAAGCAAACACTCTTTTGTTGAGACATTCATTCCTGCACCCGCACCCGCCGATGTTGCTCCTTTTCCCCCATGGAGACCGGCGTCCATTAAAGCAAACACTCTTTTGTCTCGATATTTGATTATTTCTTCATTTTAACAAATGCTCATTTGTTTCATTTCTTGAAAATTCATATGTTACGCATGCACCATTTGATATGCATGTGGTTTCGTTTCGAATAAGCGTCTCATTCAAGTCTAAATGTTATTTTGCTAAAAGTTAATTGTTGATTTCTGGTTCGAATGACCTCTATTATTAAAATTGTTGGCTCCTTTGTTTTCAAGTCAACACACTTTCTTGAAACTTCTTTTCTTTCAAGATATATACATGGTTTATCCTTGTAACCATGCCGAAATTCCTTTGTCAATACATGTGTTTATTGTCAAATTTCGTTAAAACCAAGTTCAATTGCTTGAACTTGTCCATTTGCGTCTTCCATTCAAGATATCATATGATGTATTGAGGGCATCATATTCAAGTTCATTTTTGCAAGTGCTTCTTTTGTTTTGAGTCGTAGTAGACTTGTTTGGTCTATGGCTCCATTAAGTCATTTGTTGATTTTGACACCTTGTTGTGATGTTTTCACTAGATTGAAGCTTGTGCTAATCTCGTTTACACATCTCATATTCAGATTTAATTGATTATTTATTGATTTGGTTTAAATCCGTTCTGTTTCATCATGATTAAAGTAGTCTTAACACAGTTGTGTGTTAAGACAATGGTACATAAGATTCATTTCATATTCCAGTGTACCTCCTAACGGTTCTTTCATTAGCAATCGAGTGCTTTGTAGCGTTTATCACTTTTTCATCTTCAATCGAAAACAGTAATTCTTTGCCGTTCCATATTCAATTGGAAAAATTCTGCGATGTCATTTGAATCACATTTTCATGTTCGCTTAACTACACTTTCAGTTGGTTTCAAACACGGTGAACTTGCTCGGTCACCGCTGTTATTGAATTATGTTAATTACGACACCTTGTGGTATCGTTACAAACTTGTAGCTTGTGCTAGTCATGGTCAACCGTTTCACACGCATCTACCCATATTTTTACTTAACTTGTCTTTTAAACATTCCTAGTGTGACAACCTGTAACTTCGAGGTAAAAACTCATCGATTTCGTTTTTATAAATCAAACCTTATGCTTATTTAATTTGGTGAATTAACCAAATCCTTACCGTGCGGTACCGACCCGAACCGTTTGAACCAACGTGCATGCCTCACTTGTCGATTTAACCCACCCGTGTAATCCGAAGCTTATGAGGCTCGAACTATAAAAATTGTTAATAATAATAATAATAATAATAATAATAATAATAATAATAATAATAATAATAATAATAATAATAATAGTAATAGTAATAGTAATAATAATAATAATAATAATAATAATAATAATAATAATAATAATAATAATGATATACAGGTAGGTAATAAAATAAAATAAATAAATAATAATAACCACCTTTGTTTTCGGCCCAAGCTAGTAAACCCAACCGACCTCAACTCCAATCTACTAAAGGATACGTATATGTAAATATGCATGATCATATTATCTATCAATATAAACCCTACCTTCTCCTTCCCCTTGGTGATCTACGGCTGCCACAAGATCCCCCTCCCCTCTCTTCAATTTCCATCTTCAACAACAAGAAAACCTGCAACATAAGACCACCGGCCATACTTTTTGGCTCCGATCGACCACCGGCGTACGTTCACTACGCTTATCCGGTAACAACGTTCCACTCCTCTCCATCGTCGGCAGCCCGCGGCACTTCGACTCGGAACTCCGCTTCGGTCTCTCAGCTTACGCTTCGTTACGATCTTCAACTCAGGTTAGAAAGTTCGTACTTCTAGGAGTTAGCGAGGTTTCTAAATGTATGTTATACGTGAAAAACTGTGATCTTTAAATGAGCTTGCTTTAAGCGATTTCTGTGACAGTTATGTGAAACTATTAGAGGGATTCGTACTTACTCCTTGAGTTTGATTGATGGGTTGAAGATGAGAATGATTATGCGGATGCTTTGATTGAATATATCTCGGTTATCAACTGTTTGTGTTTATTTGATTCTTGTGTTGATTGAACGCTTTGATGTAGAGAATAGATTATCTATGCAAACTGTTTTGGATTTAGATAAATGGTCGCTGTCTAATGTTTGATGTGTGCAAACTGATTGTAGGTTCTTGTGATTTTGATAGGTAGAGGGTACATGCATGCATATGTAACAGAATGTATGAAGAGTAGTGAAACTATATATATGCGATGAGATGTATAAATATGATAATATATTAATTCTTGAACTACCCTGCATATAACTAAAATTGATAATAATCTTAAATGTATGTTGGTTTGAATTTATGAGAACTAGTAATGATTTAGGGTTGTTGGATTCATGATTCTGTCACGAGCACTAATAATAATTGGCCAACAATTATAGTGGATAGATGATATATGAAAATCCGAATGAATGGATCATGACGTCAACTGCTTGAATATCGATTAGAGTTCCTTGTTTATATTATTAAATGCAGTGATCGGTCCAATTAAAACCAACTTTCATTGAATGTGCCATAATGATTCAAGTATTCTGCTTGCATGTGATCTCATTGTTAATGGCGGCCCAATATATTAATCAAAACCACCAAACTAATCGGTCCAATGATATTGAGTTGGCAGCACACTACAAACAATTGGTCCAATCAAAGCTTGAAAACATTAATAAGTAGCTGGCCATTATTGCTAGGGTTGATAATAGTGTGCTAGCCTATTGATTGAGGTGACATCATAGTATATGATGTAAGGTATTGTGAGTAGATGTTGGCCTGTTGATGCTTGATGTCAGGTAAATATTTATGTGTGATTTAGAATTGTGTGAACTAAAATCATGTTGCTTGGAATCTAGGCTTTTTAGTTAGTAAATTAGATGTTAACCTGTTCGAGATTCATATGGATTGTTAATTGTTTCCTTTGTGATGTTTTCAATTATGGGTTGTGGGCCAGATTGGTTTGGGAATTTTGTAATAGGCCGATTGACTGAAATAGGGGTGGGTAATATTGTGCTATGACTGTGAGGTGATGATAACCGATTATTAATTGTGATGATAAGTTGCTTAGTATCTTGAGTAGTAAAGGTATTTTGTTAATTGTGTCGAATTATTAATTTTATAGTGATAAGTTACTGTGTGATGATATTAATGTTACAAGTTAGGTTGTATGAAGGGGTTATCCTGAAATATATGAATATGTGATGTTTGTGCTACGTGTTGAATATGTGTATATGTGCCGTTAAGCGAATACGAACCTAACGAAACATGGTAACTATAATAGGACGTGATTGACTAAAGAATTTTTAACAAGTGAAATACCTGCCGAGCAAACCAAGGTGAGTTCACACTTTTCACAAGGCATGGGATTCCCAGGGGTTGGGAATGGGTAAAGGATTTAAACTGAACTTGCGTGATCTCATGGTTTGGAACACGTACACAGCCTCTTTATTAAAGGGTGACAACATGTGATAAGAAATTGTTTGGAACCTACGTAATCTCCTTGATTGGGGGATTTTGTACACACCCTCTGTATTAAAGGGTGACAACACGGATACTAGACCAAAACTCTCTATCATGAAGTCCCTCCTTTTTATATCGACTTAATCGTCGGGCCAATGGCGAGTGGGTCATTAGTTAGATAGCGCTATTTAGGTCTGACAAGCCTCACTCCGTGCCGCAGAGGACGGGCGTGAACTAATGGATCTGGGCACTAGTCAATGGTGATAGACATTGACGTCAGGGCACCAACTTACTATAGTCAGTGGTCGATATGGTAAACGGGTCTAGTGGTTCACATAGGGAAGCCCCCACTGATTATGAATATGTTTGGGAAACAGGGAAAAACGGGATAACTATAACTTACAAACGAACTCATGGTTTTTAAAACAACCTAACAAAGAACACCAACTGTGAACTCGCTCAACTTTGTTGTTGACTCATTGTTACATGCCTTGCAGGTCGTTAGGTACTTTTGGAGCTTGCACGAGGAGGTGTGGACGTTGTCGGACATGGATGGTCTTATTCCATGTTAAACATTTAATATATATTTGAACTTATACTTTGGTTTTAAACATTATGCTTCCGCTTACAACTTAAACTACGTTTTGTTTGGGACACCAATTATATTGTGTTGGGTTTTATATTTAATTACATGCTATGTTCAATATGATTGGTGGCTTGATCCTGGTCAGTCACGCCTCCAAGCGGTGATACTCCGCGTGTGGATTTTGGGGGTGTGACACTTAGTGCAACTGTGAATTTAGACAATGGTACGCCAGTTTCGATTGTATTTCATTTCGATGTATTCTTGCGATTCCGTATCTGTCGACACACCGATTTTATTCACTTGTTCGAAAGTTGACAGGTCATTTTCATGTTACTATCATATTCGAGTTGTTGATTTTGAGTTCATCTAGCGGATGTTATTGTTTCTAAAATTCGTTTGCATTTTGTAACCAATCTATTGAAACCCTATTGGTTAGAACTCCTCTTTTATTGGACCCCTGTGTTGTAAGTGACACCAGATGTTACACTTATACAACTCGTATCCCTTGATGTCAAATTCTAAGAGACATACCTTTTAACCATTGGATTCTTAGTATAGAAAGATGTCCTTGGATTCACCTGATTCAATAGGTCTTCATTCGGTGTTGAAATTAGTTATTGTTGTGTTATTCGTATCCATGCATGCATGACGTAACTTTAAGAAGTTAAGGCATTATAAATTTCGAGGACGAAATTTTCCTAACAGGGGGAGAATGCGACAACTGTCAAAAATCCAGGTATCAGTACAATTAATTAATCATGATTAGTGCTTAATGACCGTGATAAATTGCAATTAACTGCTTTCTGATTTCTGCTTAATACATGCATGTGCATCATACATTGTATAATGTTATATCATTACTGCCTGAAAGCTGTATTACCCTAAGTGAAGCATTAAGTGTAGTTAGCACAGTTATCTGATAAATTAGGAAAATGCTGACAGAACTCAGCACATAGACAGACAGTGCATTTAGACATAGAATGAGCCAGAAATTAAGTATTACACTAGTATAGTGTGTAGGAAAATAAGGATCATAAAATTACCTTGATAGTGATAAGTTTAAGTGCCGGGAAGTGCTTAAAACTCACCCAAAGTGCTGAAATCAGCAAAAATCAGCAAAATAACACACTAATATTATGCAGAAAAATGGTAAAATGGTCCTGAATGCTTTCCTAAGTGTCAGGAATCAAAAGTGTCACAAAAAGATACATGAAGCACACTAAACCGCATAGTTTAGCACCTTAACGAACCAGTAACCAACCGAACAATTGGACACTACCCGAAACATCAAATTTACACTAGAAGCATTGTTTTAGCATTACCAAGCTAGTTATGATCCCCAAACACCATAACACATCATAAAAATATCTGGTAACTAAATCCAAACTAATACTTGGATTTTAACTTAATAACTAACTATTTAGTTCAAGCCTACACCTAGAACCCCCCCCCCCCCACCCACCCACCTATGTAATCGGCCAACATGGCCCCACCATGGATTTTGTTGGTTTATTTTAATTGATCTTGTCTAATTATTTCCAACACAATGCACACTAGTTAAAGTTATGTTGGATAAAAGTCTATATAAACCTTAAGACCTTCACTATCTCTCACAACCTTCACACCAACACTTGAAGACTTCTCGTCTTCCTCCTCCCTCACCTCACGGCCACACACCACCACCACAACACCCCCATTTTTCAATCACTTCCAACCTTTCTAAGATGATACAATGGTGTAAGGAGCTAAGTTAGGAAGCTAGGAGCTTTCGAAAGTTGAAGAACATCTCTTGTTTGCTTTTATCCTCTTGTTTTCTACCCTTGAATCATTCCTAGCCTTGTGCTAGTGGTAAGAGTCTTGATCTATCCATTTTACTTTCATTTTTAGTGCTTAAAGAAGAATCATAATAAAAAACATGAAGAACACTAAAGAACACAAGAAGTAAACATGAACATAAGCTTGTTTAATGAAGTAATCTTGATGAAAATAAGTTGTTATGCTTGTTGATCATTGATTGTTTGTAGAAATGATGTTGATCATCATAAGATCTTGCTAGATCATGATTAAAAACATAATCTAGCAAGATGTGAAAGTAGAAATATGGTAGGATGATGGATCATCCACATATGAATCATGAACTTGATTGACTAAGTGGTTTTCTTAAAAAATAATGATTAAAGTAAGTTAATAATCATATAGATCTAAAGATTTATGGATGATCTTTCAAAGAAACCAAGTTAAAAATATGAGTTTTATTAAATCTTGGTTCTTACACAAAAAAAAATCATGGGTAAACAAGTGAAGGAACACTTGTGTAACATGAAGATTTCATAAAGAAACATTTTTAGAAAATATGATTTGAAGTTGTAAACATCTAACTTCTTTAAAAATGAAGTTTCTGAAGAGCTAATCACATTTTAAAGGGTAAATAGGCTTACTAATAACACTAGTAAGTTACTACAAATTTTTACAAATAATCAAGTTCATGAAGTAGTAGAAAATGCATGATTTTTGGCAAATTGGTAAGATAAGGTTGTTTATTGTTGATTGTGAATTAATTGTGTTGATTTTTACCAAAGAAAATGATATGCTCGAAAGCATGGAAACATTCATTTTTAGGGGAAACTATGGCAAAATTTTCTAAAAATATAAACACTTAGAGAAATATTTTTAAACAAATATTTACAAGTGTATTTTAAAACATGAGTTTGCTACAAAAGCTTTGCCATAATTTTTGATACAAAATATAATTATTGGAGGTTGGTTTTCATAAATAAAAGTGACTAAATATGTATCAGGAAAATATATATTTAGAAGTCACATGTGTGTGATTATTTGTATACTTTGTGTATTAGTTATATTATTTTAGGACTTGAAATAATGTAACACACAAAAATACCAAGAATTTCCATCCAAAATATTACCAAAATTCCAACAAATGAATATACACTGTCACACCCCCAAAATACCACTTAGGGAGTGTCCCTGATAGGCGTGTGACGTACCAGCAATGAGCCACTAACTACATAGAACCCATACATGTTTCTAAAATAAAGTTCTTGATTATTAATAAAACACCATCCAAGTTCAAAAGAAAACCAAAGTATTCCGCGGAAGCAAAATTTAACGAAGTTAAATAGTTTAAAAACCAATATATAGTATCAAGAAATCAATAGCATTAATTCCCCCAGTCGACCCATGACCTCTCCAGCTACTCCAGTGCGCAAGTTCCAATGCAAACAGCTAACGACCTACAAGCATGCAAACAAGTGTGTCAGTCAACGCTGGTGAGTTCAAAGTTTTGTTACCGAGTTTAGTTACCAGATACATGTGTAAAACAGTTTAACAATTTGATTTGATGTTATTATTAACTCGATTACCGAAACGGCTACAAGATGTGTTTGCCCAACCCCAATGTCTCTATCAAAACATTGGTCATGCTTTAAGGAAATTAGTTCACGCTCGACCTCCCTGGTACGGTGTGAGTGTGCCAAACCTAATAGCGCTATCAACTAATATCCTCGTTGCCTCCTCGGAAACTGTCGGTAGATGTATGGGGTCTTATGTGATAGAAACTGAGTAATAATAACAAACATCCCAATAACTAGCATTCCTCCTTGGAACGTTACCCAATATCCCTCCCCGGGATGCATGCTTGGAAAAAGAGCAGTGAACTCACCTTGGTTTGCTCGGTAAGATTAGTTACTTGCTTAACAGTTGATCACAAACGTCCTAACATGGTTTACCAATAACGGTCAGTTCATCTTCACATTGCATCACGTAGATTATCACGTATTACACAAATAGCAAGCAGGTACGACACATATCCCTACTGCTTATCATAGCAAGTGTACAAGCCACAAACACCCTCATGTTACAAGTTCGTATTTTCCAATGTCATGCAATCACTTAGTTAGGCTCACAAGTTAGACCCCATATTACATTATACACATTCATAGCTAGGTGCGGCCCAAAGAAAGGGTTTCGGTCCAACATGGGTCTTGCAGCCCAACAACACATTAACTGCAAATATAAATGTGTGTGTGAATAGCCCATCGGCCCAACTATCTACTGTTCGATTACTAATCGCACAATCAGTTACATTAATCATTCTCCCCTTGTTTCACATCCTTGTTAACATAACTATAGCACAAAATCAAATCATCATGGGTTCATTACTGTTATTTCTTGAATCTAACAAATCATCACTATATAAATAAATGAGTCATCTAATTAATATATGGCTAGCCTAACAGATTTCAATTTCGTTAAATCAGTACATTCTAACATGATTCATTTTACAAGCACTCCTTATTCTTAGTTAACATTCTTGTTAAAATATTCATATTATAAACCATCCGTGATCATCATGCTTTCTATTTACTACCATTATTATTCCCATAATACATGCACATACATATGTAATTGTTACATCAGATCGCACATAAACAAGATTGTCAAGCAGGGATCAATATAGACATGGTTCCATAGTGAAATCAACCAGGAAACTATATGTAGTTCGGCCCATGTATGGTTTCTTGACCCATTGACTCTAATTCAAAACAGAACACCCTAACCTACTGTATTACACATATTACATATATTATGAATTGTCCAACATTTAATCCATTGTCAATCTACACTAACTATATTACACAGGATCCTTTTTTTTTAATCGGCTAATATTACCCCAGCCATCTAGAAGAGTAGCTAATCTCACAAGAACAATCATAATACTTGTTTATTATCATTATAATTTATCACAATTCATTAATTATGGCACACTATACCTATATAGAATTATCGTAACGATGCGTCTCTCGGCTCCTATCAATCTTGACCGATCATAGTAAACAATCAAGCATTAATCGCATATGATCACCATAACCATCGAACCACTATTACTACAACTAATTCCATGATCGCATAACTAATTACCCATCATCATGCAATTCATCAATACACACAACATCAAGGACGAACATAAACAACCATTATAATCATGTATCAGTACACCAGGCATGCATGACACAAGAACTTGATTCAAGACATAAGGATGTTACACTAACCGATTGCTAGGAGGTTACTGCTGCGAAGGGGGGGGGTTTCTTCAGTCGCGCGTGATCTTTGAGAGAGGAGGGTAGGGTTTGTTTTTAATTTAAGATTACAACCATCCTAATACAATACGTATAATATCACTTGTTTGGGGCGGTTGCCTTATAACTGGAGTGGGCTTGAGCCCATTACCTAAGATCATGATTCATGTTATTTAAGAGTGGGCTACAAGTAACAGTGGGCTACAAGTAAATACTCGCCCCTCATTTAGCATATAAGGTTCGGGCCTGATATTCTATGTGGGCCAAACGAGAGAGGCCCAAATGGCCATGAATATGATAAGACTAACGATACACCTAAAGGGTTCGAGTATGAATGATTACGCGCACACGAACATTTAACGAATCAAACGTAAGGTTACACGTTAAAGGGTTGTGGAATTTATGCAACACTAACCTGAATATTCGGGTTGTCACATCATCCCCAACTTGAAAGAAATTTCGTCCCGAAATTTGAAAGGTAAGCACAGAGGAGTGAAGTGAGAAATCAAGATTGTTGCAAGTTTTCCCCAGGTGCCACATCATCCCCAACTTGAAGAGGAATTTCGTCCCGAAATTCACCAGCTGCATTAGACTCAGGTTTACCAGGCTTGGACTTGTCCTTTGGGAATAAATGTGGATACTTGAGCTTCATCTGATCCTCGCGTTCCCACGTGAACTCCAGTCCACGTCTTGAGTTCCAACGAACTCTCACAATCGGAATACGACTATGTTTACGCACTTTGACCTCCCGGTCCATAATCTCTATAGACTTTTTGACAAACTGCAACTTGTCGTCTATCTTCAGCTCTTGAAATGGCACAACCGGTGTCTCATCAGACAGACACTTCTTCAACTGCGAAACGTGAAAGACATCATGAACGTTACCCAACTCAGCAGGTAACTCAAGTTTGTAAGCGACTTTACCGATACGCTCCAGAATTCTAAAAGGCCCGACGTAACGCGAATTAAGCTTGCCGTGCTTCCCGAAGCGTACAACACCCTTCCACGGCGACACTTTCAACATAACATGGTCACCCACTGAAAACTCTATCGGTTTCCTATGCTTGTCAGCATAGCTTTTCTGACGATCACGTGCCGCTGCCATACGATTCCTGATCTGAACAATCATTTCTGACGTTTCAAGAACAAGCTCAGGACCTGTGATCTGGCTATCATCCACCTCGGCCCAACAGAGAGGAGAACGGCATTTCCGCCCGTATAATGCTTCGAACGGAGCTGCATGAATACTAGTTTGGTAGCTGTTGTTGTAGGAGAACTCTATCAACGGCAGATGTTTCTCCCAGCTCTTGCAAAAGTCAATAACACATGCCCGCAGCATGTCCTCAAGCGTCTGAATGGTGCGCTCACTCTGACCATCCGTCTGTGGGTGATAGGCGGTACTCATATCGAGTTGTGAACTGAACGATTTATGCATTGACTGCCACAACTCAGAAGTGAAACGCGGATCTTGATCTGAGATGATAGAAGTTGGCAGCCCGTGCCTTGAAACTACCTCCTTAAGATAAACTGCTGCAAGCTGCGAGAACTTATCTGTTTCCTTGATTGCCAGAAAATGCACTGACTTCGTGAGACGGTCAACAATCACCCATATAGTATCGTTTCCAGCCTGAGTCCTCGGTAACCCTGTAACGAAATCCATGGCGATCTGCTCCCACTTCCACGTGGGTATCTTTGGCTGCTGAAGTAGACCCGAGGGCTTCTGATGCTCCGCTTTGACTTTAGCACAAGTCAAACATTTGCTAACGTAAGTTGCTATGTGAGCTTTCATGCTAGGCCACCAATACGTAGTCTTCAAGTCGTGGTACATCTTATCCGAACCAGGATGTACTGAGTAATGAGACTTATGTGCTTCTCCATTACAAGTTCTCGTAAATTGCCATAGAGTGGGACCCAGATGCGTCCGGTTACATAGTAGGCGCCGTCTCCCTTTTGTTCTAACCGTTGCCTTGAGCCGCGTAGAGCTTCAGCCCTGACGTTTTCTGGTTTCAACGCTTCTACCTGGGCATCTCGTATCTGGGAAGGAAGACTAGATTGAATGGTGAGATGTAATGCTCGCACACGCTTAGGTGCAGTATCCTTTCGACTGAGGGCGTCGGCCACAACATTTGCTTTGCCCGGATGGTACTTGATGGCACACTCATAATCGTTCAAAAGCTCTATCCAACGTCGTTGCCACATATTCAATTCTTTCTGGTCGAAGATATGCTGAAGGCTTCTGTGATCGATGTAGATGGTGCATTTGGTACCGTACAGATAATGCCTCCAGATCTTCAACGTGAAAACCACATCTCCTAACTCCAAGTCATGAGTCGTATAATTTTTCTCGTGCACCTTCAACTGTCGAGAAGCATATGCTATCACTTTGTCGCGCTGCATCAACACGCAACCGAGACCCTAAATAGAAGCATCACAGTAAACCACAAAATCCTCGGTACCCTCTGGTAGAGATAAAATCGGTGCGCTGCATAATTTCTGCTTCAAAAGCTGGAAAGTGTCCTCCTGTTTCGTTCCCCAAGAATAAACAACGTTCTTCTGTGTCAAGGAGGTGAGAGGTTGAACGATTTTTGAGAAATCCTGAATTAACCGACGATAGTACCCTGCGAGACCAAAAAATTGTCGCACCTCCGAAGGATTCTTTGGTGCCGCCCAATTCCTAACAGCGTCGATCTTAGCAGGATCCACGTGTATCCCCTTTTCATTAACAATATACCCCAGAAAGTGTACTTCCCGAATCTAGAAATCACACTTAGAAAACTTCGCGTAAAGCTGCTCCTTCCTCAGGAGCTCCAAGATAAGACGTAGATGTCGTTCGTGGTCCTCCTTGCTCTTGGAGTAAATCAAGATGTCGTCGATGAAAACAATAACAAAGTCATCAAGATACGGTTTGCACACGCGATTCATAAGATCCATGAAAACCGCTGGTGCGTTAGTCATCCCAAACGGCATGACCAAAAACTCGTAATGCCCATAATGCGTCCTAAAAGTCGTCTTTGGGACATCCTCCTCTCTGACTCTCACCTGATGATAGCCTGACCTTAAGTCGATCTTAGAATAAAAACTTGACCCCTGCAACTGGTCAAACAAGTCATCAATGCGCGGTAAAGGGTAACGATTCTTGATTGTCACCTTGTTGAGCTCACGATAATCTATGCACATCCGAAAGGACCCATCCTTCTTCTTCACAAACAGCACTGGGGCTCCCCAGGGCGAAGAGCTAGGTCGGATAAAACCTCTATCCAACAATTCTTGGAGTTGATTCGACAACTCCTGCAACTCTCCTGGCGCAAGACGATAAGGAGCATGAGCAATCGGGGCTGCTCCTGGTGCGAGGTCGATCTGAAATTCCACCTGACGATGTGGAGGTAAACCAGGGAGTTCTTCAGGAAATACATCGGGAAATTCACGAACCACTGGAAGATCCTCGATCCTTCTCTCATCAGACTGCGAGTCAGAAACAAGAGCTAAAAGAGCAGGGTAGCCCTTACGTAAACACTTCTGAGCCTTCATTGCCGAGATAATACCAACCATAGCACCACTATGATGACCCTGAACCGATAAAGATTCTCCGCTAGGGAGAGGAATACGCACGATCTTCTTCTTGCAGATAATTTCCGCCTGGTGCTTGGACAACCAATCCATGCCAACGACCACGTCAAAACTTCCAAGAGTAACAGGGAGTAGGTCAATGTCAAACACTTGACCCATGAGATCAAGTTTACAACCCAACAGAACATGAGAAGCCTCTATCGATTTACCATCAGCTAATTCTACTACATGCTTATTAACAAGGGGTGTGGGAGTCAATCCTAACTGACGACTGGACTCCAAGGACACATAACTCCAATCGGCACCAGAGTCGAATAAAACAGAAGCAAGTAAGTCATTTATCGAGAACGTACCAGTCACTACGTTGCCATCATTCCTAGCTTCCCCAGCTCCAATAGTGAACACCCTCCCGTGTGCACCATTTCCCCCATTGCCTTCACCGTTGTTTCTGTTGTTATTGTTCCCATCATTGTTGTTGTTATTGGCATTCTGATTCAGCTAAGGGCAATCCCGCTTGATGTGGCCCTCGTCCCCACACTGGAAACACCCTTTCTTAAAACCCTGATTCTACTGAGGTTGTTACCTTTGCTGTCGCTGGTGCTGTTGACTCTGCTGTTGCTGCTATTTTGGCTGTGGGGCTCTACAGTCTTTGGCCTCATGGCCCACCTTCTCGCATCTACGACAAGTCCGGACACACTGCCCATAGTGATGATAGCCACACTTGTTGCACTGTGGCTTCTTTCCCACATAAGAACCCTGATTCTGATTGCTGCCCTGGCCTTGATTAACTGAAGAAGACTGACTGAAACTACGGCTGTTGCTGTTATCAGGCCTTTTCTGAGATTGACTTGCACTGGTTGCTTTATTAGTGTCATTCCACTTGCGTTTGTTATCGCTGGCAGGTGTGGTGGCTGTAGCTGTTGAAGTAGTAGCAGAAGCACGTGGCGGCAGGTTGCCACGTTCGACCTCTTGGTCAGTTATCTTATGTGCCAAACGAACGATACGGGGCAGATTGTCTAAGTTTGCAGCAGTAACGTACCCCTTAACAGCTGGTGCTAAGCCCTTAAGATACAACTCAATTCGACGATGTGGGGGTCGAGACAGGTTAGGGCATAAAGTTGATAAATCATTGGACCTCCTCGTGTATGCTTCAATCTCAGATCCCTGCATTTCCAGATTGTAGTACTCATTCTCTAGTTTCTGTACCTCATCTCGAGGGCAATACTCCTCCCTCATCAACTCCTTAAAGTCATTCCAAGTGGTAGCATTTGCCATTTCGATACCCAACATCTGAACCTGGGTATTCCACCACGTCAGGGCGCCGTCCTCGAGTGTGCCTGTAGCATACTTCACTCTGTCCCCAGCAGGACAGTTACACATCGCAAATACCGATTCTGCCTTCTCAAACCATCGCAGGAGTCCTACAGCCCCTTCAGTCCCATTGAAGGTCTGTGGCTTACAATCCATGAACATCTTGAATGTGCAAACGGGTGGAGCAGGTGGATTGTTTTTATTCGCAGGTTGACCTAAAACGAAAGAACGTACAATGCACAAGTAAGATTTGAGTTTACGACACAAGGATAGAAAGTAATTGGCACATATCTTACCAGCCTGGTAAGCCGCTAAGGCTTCAGCTACACGAGTGTTGATCAAATTGGTTAATTCGGCCTGCGTCATAGCAATGTGGCCACGTCCACCACCTCGGCCTCCTCCACGTCCACTCATGGTTCTATATAAGAGAAGGGAACTATCTTAAGGGTCGAAACGAGGTAAAATCAAGTGTCACGTTAAAATCTACAACTATCAAGTTTACACACAATAGAGCAGAATCCTTCTCACGTTCGTTTAGCCTCACTGGGACTTACATGCACCCCACATTATTATTATGTGTGCACCAATAATAATAATGCGATTTGCATGCTCATCTCAGTGCCTCTTAACTTGCGCTAAAAGTTTCCCACGCATTCAAATAGCCAAGCAGTGGGTACTACAGGATTATGATTCACAAAAGTCGAAGAGTAGTGTTACACTATCAAATCTAGCATGTCGTCTTCATGTAGGTTGTGAGTGTATGATTGCTATACAAGTAATGCATAAAATAACAGAAGACGAACCTTGCAATCTGGAGCTGAGTGTCATGGTCAATTGTCGTAGTTGTTCGGTTATAGTCTGGTTTTATAAAAACGTTTTAAAACCAAGTTCACTATAACCAGTGGCTCTGATACCAAATTGTCACACCCCCAAAATACCACTTAGGGAGTGTCCCTGATAGGCGTGTGACGTACCAGCAATGAGCCACTAATTACATAGAACCCATACATGTTTCTAAAATAAAGTTCTTGATTATTAATAAAACACCATCCAAGTTCAAAAGAAAACCAAAGTATTCAGCGGAAGCAAAATTTAACGAAGTTAAATAGTTTAAAAACCAATATATAGTATCAAGAAATCAATAGCATTAATTCCCCCAGTCGACCCATGACCTCTCCAGCTACTCCAGACAGCAAGTTCCAATGCAAACAGCTAACGACCTACAAGCATGCAAACAAGTGTGTCAGACAACGCTAGTGAGTTCAAAGTTTTGTTACCGAGTTTAGTTACCAGATACATGTGTAAAACAGTTTAACAATTTGATTTGATGATGTTATTAACTCGATTTCCAAAACGGCTACAAGATGTGTTTGCCCAACCCCAATGTCTCTATCAAAACATTGGTCATGCTTTAAGGAAATTAGTTCACGCCCGACCTCCCTGGTACGGTGTGAGGGTGCCAAACCTAATAGCGCTATCAACTAATACCTTCGTTGCCTCCTTGGCAACTGTCGGTAGATGTAAGGGGTCTTATGTGATAGAAACTGAGTAATAATAACAAACATCCCAATAACTAGCATTCCTCCCCGGAACGTTACCCAATATCCCTCCCCGGGATGCATGCTTGGAAAAAGAGCAGTGAACTCACCTTGGTTTGCTCAGTAAGATTAGTTACTTGCTTAACAGTTGATCACAAACGTCCTAACATGGTTTACCAATAACGGTCAGTTCATCTTCACATTGCATCACGTAGATTATCACGTATTACACAAATAGCAAGCAGGTACAACACATTCCCTACTGCTTATCATAGCAAGTGTACAAGCCACAAACACCCTCATGTTACAAGTTCGTATTTTCCAATGTCATGCAATCACTTAGTTAGGCTCACAAGTTAGACCCCATATTACATTATACACATTCATAGCTAGGTGCGGCCCAAAGAAAGGGTTTCGGTCCAACATGGGTAGCAGCCTAACAACACATTAACTGCAAATATAAATGTGTGTGTGAATAGCCCATCCGCCCAACTATCTACTGTTCGATTACTAATCGCATAATCAGTTACATTAATCATTCTCCCCTTGTTTCACATCCTAGTTAACATAACTATAGCACAAAATCAAATCATCATGGGTTCATTACTGTTATTTCTTGAATCTAACAAATCATCACTATATAAATAAATGAGTCATCTAATTAATATATGGCTAGCCTAACAGATTTCAATCTCGTTAAATCAGTACATTCTAACATGATTCATTTTACAAGCACTCCTTATTCTTAGTTAACATTCTTGTTAAAATATTCATATTATAAACCATCCGTGATCATCATGCTTTATATTTACTACCATTATTATTCCCATAATACATGCACATACATATGTAATTGTTACATCAGATCGCACATAAACAAGATTATCAAGCAGGGATCAATATAGACATTGTTCCATAGTGAAATCAACCAGGAAACTATATGTAGTTCGGCCCATGTGTGAGTGGCCCATGTATGGTTTCTTGACCCATTGACTCTAATTCAAAACAGAACACCCTAACCTACTGTATTACACATATTACATATATTATGAATTGTCCAACATTTAATCCATTGTCAATCTACACTAACTATATTACACAGGATCCTTTTTTTTAATCGGCTAATATAACCCCAGCCATCTAGAAGAGTAGCTAATCTCACAAGAACAATCATAATACTTGTTTATTATCATTACAATTTATCACAATTCATTAATTATGGCACACTATACCTATATAGAATTATCGTAACGATGCGTCTCTCGGCTCCTATCAATCTTGACCGATCATAGTAAACAATCAAGCATTAATCACATATGATCACCATAACCATCGAACCACTATTACTACAACTAATTCCATGATCGCATAACTAATTACCCATCATCATGCAATTCATCAATACACACAACATCAAGGACGAACATAAACAACCATTATAATCACGTATCAGTACACCAGGCATGCATGACACAAGAACTTGATTCAAGACATAAGGATGTTACACTAACCGATTGCTAGGAGGTTACTGCTGCAAAGGGGGGGGGGTTCTTCAGTCGTGCGTGATCTTTAAGAGAGGAGGGTAGGGTTTGTTTTTAATTTAAGATTACAACCATCCTAATACAATACGTATAATATCACTTGTTTGGGGCGGTTACCTTATAACTGGAGTGGGCTTGAGCCCATTACCTAAGATCATGATTCATGTTATTTAAGAGTGGGCTACAAGTAACAGTGGGCTACAAGTAAATACCCGCCCCTCATTTAGCATATAAGGTTCGGGCCTGATATTCTATGTGGGCCAAACGAGAGAGGTCCAAATGGCCATGAATGTGATAAGACTAACGATACACCTAAAGGGTTCGAGTATGAATGATTACGCGCACACGAACATTTAACGAATCAAACGTAAGGTTACACGTTAAAGGGTTGTGGAATTTATGCAATACTAACCTGAATATTCGGGTTGTCACATACACAGTTACACAAAATATTGTAGAACCGAACTATGGAATAAGACTTACAAAATATTCCGGAAAATTTATTCACAAAGTATATTTTGGTAAATATTATTTTGGACACCAAGGAAGTAAATATATGATTTTTACAATACTACAAAAATATAACATATTTTGACAAGGAAAAATATATTATTTTTGGCAAATGTGAAATATATATTTTTCTTGAAATTTTTAGAAGATATATTATTTTTAAGAAATATATATTTTCTTGCACGAACACGAAATACAATATTTTTTAGTAAAATATATATTTTCTCAAATAAATATGAAATATGTCATATTTGGGAAAAATGAGTTTAAATATATTTTGGACTTGGAAATATTTTAATTTTTGAAACTTATGAGAAATTACAAATATTTTGCCCAAGGAAAAACTATAAATAATTTTTCTAGGTAATATTCTTTAAAATATATTTTTTGGAAATATATATTGGACCTTTATTAAAGATAATATTCTGGAATAATCAATATGAAATTAAGTATAAAGAATACTTAATGAATACCATAAAAATACGTATTCTCGTACGTATAAATACACACCGGAATACGATCCCGATATAAGGCAAAATATACAAGTGAAAGATACCCCCATCTTTTTGATAGGTCCGTAACGATCCGATTTCAGTCTCGGTTCGGTGAAAAATAGTGAGACGGGTGATTCAAGCCAATAACAATCGATAATGAACAACAAAGATGGAAACTTTAATGATTGAAGAATGAAAGATTACAAAAGATAATCATCCACCCCAGGTGAGCTCCCCCGGGGTGGTAGCTCACAAATGCACACATCACAAATGAGGTCTATTCTACTATTTATAGACCCTTGAGCCTTGTCCTCCAAGCAAGCCGCCTCTTGCTTGGAAAACCTACTAAACACACTAAAACGCCCGCTAAAACAAATAAAAACGCCAACCTACACAAAATAATAAATACGCTAAATAACGTCGATGTAATTGATAACATCATTCTCCATTTTGACCCAACAATATTCCCCCGAGAATGATGCTATCAATTCTTCATTTGATCTTCAAAAATAAATCCGACGTCGTCTTCGAATCTTCACAAATCGGCTAAATACCCAAAATCTTCATTGCCGTTTTCCCCCGCAAATGTAGACCCTCCTATATCTTGTCGATCAAAGCTCCTTATCTTACTTTTGAAGATACAATTGTAATAGGCATATGATAGGGTTCGAACTCCAATGATAAAAATCAAATAATTAGCTTTACTGTGAGGATCTTCAACTCGGTCAAAACTTTAAAGCCCCAAAGTCGCAATATTTTCTTTCGGCCCATGTAATAATCTTGTACTCCCGACCCACCAGTTTTGTTCGCCACCCAAAAAAAATATAATAAATTCTGGCCCATGCAATAGTCTTGTACTCCCGGCCCCCTTAGTCGTCTAGTAATTCATGACCCCGTCCACTCAACTTGAAAAAGTCCTCTCAATTTTAAAAATGCTTGGCCCAAAAAAATGCTTTAACACCCGGCCCATCCATATTTGAGATAAATAGCGACCCAAAAGTAGAGCCCAAACAACTAAGCGACCAAGTGCTGAATTTTCACTTTCTTAGGTCCACCCATTACACCAAGCCCGCACAATAAAACAAATTTGAGCAGCCCAAACAACTTGCAGCCCAGGTTGGTTTCCCCACCCACAAATATTTTTAGATATCATACCTGATGTAAATAGGAAAGCCTTTGAGAATAATTCCAATCAGTTGTGCCATACTGATCTTCATGGCATCATGGTGGGCCCAATCATTGAAACACTACATTGCAAATATGCTCCCAAAAAAAATCCATCACCAGTCGTCATTCTCTATTATGGGCCCACAGAATTAATCATTTAATGATTAATAAATAATGTGCACTTAAATGAAAGCCCATTAAATCAAGCCCATGCGTATGTAACCCTTCAAACCCTAGCGACATAACAAATACGCAGCCGCCACCTCTTAGTACCTCCGCCCAGAACCACCGTCAACTACCTTCTGCTTCCTCCCAGAACCAAAACACCAGCAATCATCTGAGATCGGAAAAGGTCGTCAAGCATGTGATTAACCGGCAGCAACATGAGTCCAATCTGCAAACACCATACTCCACCACCCTAAACCCCTACTTTACCCAAAAAAACCACCCTAAACCCCTACAAACCACCTGAACCGTTGCATTTTGGATGTGGGAGCTTCTCTCCAAAGAACATATGTCGATGATAAATCTTCATCACTGTGACACCATCCTTGAACAACGTTATCATCAAAAACTCGGTTTAAAAGCTACCGGAATTGGATCTGACACGAAACCCGTATCACCATTCTCTGTTTCAGACTTCTACTTCTACAGAGTTACACAACCGACATTAACCTCCAGCTGATAACATCTTTAGCTCCATCGGACATCATTATCCAGCACGGAGGTTTGGGAGGCGGTGGTGGAAATATGTCGAGAGCGACGGAGGAGAGAGGAAGACAATGCTTTACTGCTTTCAAATGCTATTTTGCTTTACTACTTTTTCTTCCTTTTTTTTGTTATAAGAAAAACACACTCACAGTGTGTGTGCTTTGAAGAACTCATGAAGAACATGGTCGCATATATGAATAAAATCGCTGAATGTGAAACATCATCCAACACACACATCTGCTATCATCAAAGTTGATGCTAAATAAATTCGCCAGATCTGTAACACCCCAAAAGACACAAATCTGCCATCTATTAACGTCTCCGACGGGTTTTCCGGTGAAGAACCGACCGAACCAAAAACTGAAACGAGCCACCGAGGCTCTGATACCAAATGATAGGTCCGTAACGATCCGATTTCAGTCTCGGTTCGGTGAAAAATAGTGAGACGGGTGATTCGAGCCAATAACAATCGATAATGAACAACAAAGATGGAAACTTTAATGATTGAAGAATGAAAGATTACAAAAGATAATCATCCACCCCGGGTGAGCTCCCCCGGGGTGGTGGCTCACAAATGTACACATCACAAATGAGGTCTATTCTACTATTTATAGACCCTTGAGCCTTGTCCTCCAAGCAAGCCGCCTCTTGCTTGGAAAACCTACTAAACACACTAAAACGCCCGCTAAAACAAATAAAAACGCCAACCTACACAAAATAATAAATACGCTAAATAACGTCGGTGTAATTGATAACATCATTCTCCATTTTGACCCAACACTTTAGGAAGGATATGCACGTGTAAATACCCGAAGTGTATCAAGCCAAAAATAAAATATTATTTCAAAAATTTAATAAATATAATTTAAGTTAAAATATTAATTATTTTAACAAATGTTTATAAAATTTGAAATAATATCAAAGATACTAAAAGAATCGTAACTCAAAGACATTAATACTAAGTCAAGGCACAACCCGTTTGTCTAATAGACATTAGTACGTTGTAGGTAGTTGTGTTGTATCCGAAGAAGCTTGAGTTACGGTGATTCGAAGAACGCAAACCTGTGAGTTCATGTTCCCCCTTTTCTTTAACTGTTTTCGGTTTTATAACTTCGGGGGTGAAGTACATGTTTCAACTGTTTACAAACGTTATTATTTGGTATGGTTAGCTAAGGAAGGGTACTTTTAGATCATGTGAGTGGTGGGTACGACGCTTAAGGCCATCAATCCTCGTTGTAGGACCGAGGGGCATGAGTGATAGATCTATTTAGGTGTAGCGAGCCCCACCTATGAGTCCGTCGATTGGACCATGTGGTGACTATGTCTTACAGCCGGAGGCCCGGTGCAAAGTCTGCTAGGTTTGGGTCTTCTTGTACCATGTCACGTATATTAATGTATTAGCTACACATTAATTGATCTGTTTTCCTTGTTGCTTTCATACCAGGAGTTTTCAAACTTACTTTCAATGATTTCAAAGGTTTATTCACAAACACACACATGAAATCGCTGAACTTTTGTTGATGTTTTCAAACTACATGTATTTCAGGAGTTAAGTATGGATCTGGCGGGCGTTGGAGTTTACAAGTCATGTCCCTAATAAAAGGTGTCATCCGAAGGCGAAGGGTTTGGGATATGTATTTTATCTTGGATAAGATACATGGCTCGAAACCTATTTTGTTTGTGTCTTTTGAGAAGTCCAATATGGAACTTTAAGCTTTGGTTGTCATGTGATCTAAACTTGAAGTCTTAGTTTGATGTTAAAAAATGACGGTTGTATTGTTTTGAAAATTTATCTATGGATGAACATCTTGGTTTATCATATAGTTGTTTGTTATGGTTGAATGCAATGATATTAAGCAAGTCACACCAAATCACGCTTTCGCAAAAGTCAGGGTGTGACAGCTTAACCCGGTGCTGCCACGTGTCGTCAGGCGTGTCGAGGGTAGGGTCAAGTCAGCAAAGCTATGGCCTACCTTAGAGTCTTTCGCGGGGCGCGAAGACCTAGTCTTCGTCTTTCGCGGGCCGCGATAAAGGGTTGATCTGACCCTATAAATAGTGGGGATCGACTTCAGTTGATTTTCGTTCAAAACTTTGGAATCTCTCTCAATTCTGAATAGCAATTACTGTATCGGGTATAATACCCCCCTAATTAGCGAAGCTCTACCTCGTTGTAAGTATTATAACCCCCGGTTACATATTAGATACGTTGCCCGATTGATCTAGTGCTCCGTAACACATGTCAAGGCTGACTTAGTCGTTGGAGTTCTGTCTCGGGGAGGGTATAACTAATGTAAATTTGGATTATTATACTAACGTGTGTGCATTGTTTAATTTATTAGATTATAACCAGGAAGTCACAAGGAAATACCTAAAATAGCAATGTGAGTGATTCCTCTTTTCACAAAGTGATTTTACAAAACCTCAATTGTTTTAATTTATATTTTAACAGTAATTGAGTATTTGTATTCTACAATTATCATCGGTATGTTGGGGTTTTGTATACAAAATTTGTTACTACACTGTGAGTAGTAACATTACCACCAGTCAGGATTGACAGTACCGTGGGTGGTAATTAAAGTAGAGATAAACAAATGTAATTGCTGGATTGCCCTCAATGCTGTAAAATAATAAAACTAGTTTTGATTAAACTAGGATTCACTCGCCAGTATTTCTTGCTGATAAAATATTTTTAAACGCGTTTCAGGTAACAAAATGTGAAAGCCAAATAGAAGCCAGCTAGAGAGCATTGAAGGCTTGGAAAAGTGGCTATAAAAGTTACCTAAATAAAGAAAAAGTTTTGTTTCAATAAATTAGGTTTTATCCCTATAAAAATGTTTGTAATGGAAACTTGGGTTTATCCCAATATATTTATTATTATAAAAATGTTGTGTTTTACTCTGATAAAATATTTCCTAACTATTGTCCTGATAAAATTTCCGCTGCCAAATTAATGATAAACACCGATACCACCATCTCTGAGTAGGCCGCGGCCGCCCGCCTTCCGAGGCAGGGGTCGGGGGTTGCAACACAACCAGGAGTTCTCGTTTTGTTTCCCAGGGTACAACAGCCGGAGCAGAAGTACTGCCGGAGCTGGCCTACAACCCGAAGGCTACCTTGAAGAGAGCAAGAAGAAGATGATCAGAAAGTAGCAGAGAATTGTTTGCATATGTTGTGAGTTGCTGGTGTATACTGCAGCTGGGTATGATGTTGCATTTATACAGCCCCTGATTTGTGACACCTGTGTCACCGCGACCATCAAACAAATACCAAGCCGATGAAATATTGTATTTCATACTTGGGATCTTGTATAAATATGTGTATGTTTTGCACATATCAATTATTGTTCAATTTCAAACTCTACATTGCTTTCTAGAGCATTATACGCAAACTGGTGCGTAAACGTACTTAGTTTAATGCGACAAATACTCCGGAACATCAACATATACTCAACATACCTTAAATAACCTTTACATAACTTAGAAATAAGTTTTGAAGGCTTTGGTATAGCAAAAACAAGTTAATTCGCTTACAAGGACTAAACTTGACAAACTGCGAAAATATGCCAATTTGAACTGTAACGAACATTCCGGAACATGTCCATAAGTTAAACATACCCTAAATATCCTTTACATAGCTTAGAAATAGGCTTTGAGGTGTTTGGTATGCTAAAACAAACTTTTGGATCATTCAGGGACTAAAAGTGTCAAAAAGTGCACAAGTTTGCACTTTCGCGCATAACTTACGTTCTGAATACATCCGGACATCCAAAAATTTATGTAAGCATTATAATATTATGCCTTAGTGTTGGGCATGAGAAAAATCCATTCATCGCGTCATTTGGATCGTCTTTCGCGCTTATGCGCATTCCGTCGTAATTAAGCGAACATCGCAATCGTACGGCCAAACGAACCGACATCCGGAATATTTTTGAGCATATTTCATGTCCCCTACACTTTAACTTCATCTTAGAGCCTTGAAATGAGGTTAACGGGGCTTAAACGTGCTAAAAATGGGCCAAACTACGTGTTTCTGAAGTGCAGGGACCAAAATTGTAAATTCTGATCTGGGAACCTTAGGCGGGGCGCGTAAGGATTTACCAAATCCTTATGCGGGGCGCGTGAGACTATCAGACAGATTCAATGTATCTATTTAATGCAGTTGGCCTTTCGTTCGATCAAGAGGCAATGCCCTTTCACCCAATCAAGAGCCAAGGGGCAATTTCTGACTTACCACAAGAATTTGACAAGTGTACGCTCGAGATCGCGGCACGATATTCGATAAACGATCCTAACGGTTCCACTTTTCCTATAAATACCCCCCCCCCCTTTTGTGTAAAAACCCACAAGAATCAGATCTAAAGCTCTAAGTTGGAACCATTGTTTCATACCTGAGCTATTTGATCTAGATTAGCACTCGGGGACCCTCCGTAAGTCTTCTTTCGCTCTTTTATTCGCTTTTCGAGTCCGAAAGTCAACGTTTTGTTGACTTTCTGCATTGACCAGCTTATGGTCGATGCGAAGTTCATGGAACTTCATAACGTGAGCGTGATCACGATGGTTATAGTCCGTAGTGACTATACCTACTGATCACCACGTTAACTAGGCTCAGTGACGGGTCGTAGTTTCGGCCAAAATGTGCATTCTTGCGTATTTTGTAACCAAACTACTCGTGAGCATCAAAGCCGTTTGTTTTGATGCCAAACCTGTTTTCTAAACTTAGTTAAGCATGTTCTAACATGCTTAGCTCGTCACTTTTAGTTTAGTGCTTATATAGGGTCGTAAGGTAAGCGATCTAAACCATCGCTTATACTTTCGAACCCGACCCATTTGGTCGATCATTAGGATTCGACCAAACACATTAGGTGACCATAGCTATAACCTTCCGAGGTTATACCTTGTAGTCACGATGTTAGGCGTTCCGAACGCGTTCTACGCGAACGACGCGTTAGGGTGGCATAAGCTACCTAAACGGGTCGTGGCGGACCGTAAGCACTTAGGTTAAGTTTCATTTTAGTATGTAGGCTTTGTTAAACCATATTACACGAGTCTCCATACTCGTTTGGTTTACGAACCCGAGTACTATCCGATCCTTCCGATTTGGTCCGGTATATTAACATAGCTACCTATTAGGTGCCGTTTGATATCCCGTGATCTTTAGCATTATCTGGTTATTATACAAGAACTTCAAAGCAATCTCAGGTGAGTACATTGAACCCCATCTTTTACATGTTTTCGAGGAGTCAATGTGAGTACATTGAACCCCTCTTTTACTGTTTTCCAAACTGTTTTGGGGTGAAACACATGTGCCTACTTGCTACTTTTATGCTTTCCGGTTTTCACATCATATACTACTATGTTCGATAGTACATATATAGTACATGATTTCATTGTGTTTATGCTATGTATGCCCATTGTGTGCGTACTTAGTACATTGTTTCACATTACATTACTGTTGCATATGCTCATCCAGCATATGAACATATTACACTACATTTTGAACAGTTGTACTCTACAATACATTTCATGCTACGTACGCCCATTGTGTGCATACGTAGTACATTGTTTCACATTACATTACTGTTGCATATGCTCATCCAGCATATGAACACATTACACTACATTTTGAACCGTTGTACTCTACAATACATTTCATGCTACGTACGCCCATTGTGTGCATACGTAGTACATTGTTTCACATTACATTACTGTTGCATATGCTCATCCAGCATATGAACACATTACACTACATTTTGAACCGTTGTACTCTACAATACATTTCATGCTACGTACGCCCATTGTGTGCATACGTAGTACATTGTTTCACATTACATTACTGTTGCATATGCTCATCCAGCATATGAACACATTACACTACATTTTGAACCGTTGTAACCATTTGACTATACATAAGCATTTCTACCGTTGTTAAACATTTCATCTTGATGGTTTGGTTTGAGTAAGTGATTTAAGTAACGAGGCATGTGTACTATGATACAAGCATGGTGGATACGCCGCTGGTACTTCCTATATATAAGTGTTTGTATGGTATTACATATCGTAGCGTTATTTGAATCATTTCAATTTGAGACATAGAACATTTTATACAAATAACACGCTTTTCACAAGACATTGATTTACAAACAACAAATCTTATACAAACTCTTTTTACATGGTTATTCAGTTAACCATGCATTGTTCTCTTATTTATACATATCATTGATCTTACCGTTTTTCAAATGATTTACAAGACAAAGCAAAATACGAGGTTCATGACTAAACATTTTCTCAAACTCAAGTCATGAATTCCGTTTTCACAAAACCAATGTATCTCACAGGCATTTTTATGCTGACGTACCTATTTTCACATGTGTTTTCAGGAGATGATGCATAGGACTTATCAAGACATACTTAGGCGGACCTGTGCCTTAGTGACTTAAAACGAGACAAGAACTAGTTAATTTATGTTATGTACACTTTGGTTCTTGTTTAGACAATGTAAACTTTCATGTTTGATTTATAAAATGAAACTTCATTTGCCATGGATTTGAAACAATTGATTCTGTTACAACACTCCCCGACGTTTCCGCCACGTTTTGTATGTTCTACGTGGTCGGGGTGTGACAGAAAAGATGGTATCAGAGCCAATGGTTATAGGGAATTAGGTTATTAGTAATGCTTTGACCTAGTCTATAACCTTCCTAGGAACCTAACGCGAGTTTACTTGCGTTTAGTCACAAAACAATACCGTCACCTACCCTTAGGCGACGACCACAACAAGAACATAAATTTCAAAACCGCCGTGAAAGCTAATCATCTGTTCTAGGATGATTGATTACTAGGTTTTGAACCCTCTATTGTAAGGTTTTGAACCCTTTGTTATAAGGTTTTGAACCCCTTTGAATTTTCAAAACTCCCGTCAAAGTTTTGGGTCCTAAATAGTGTGAACACGTGCGAACTGGAAGGGTGAATGCCTGTACCCTGGGTTTTCTGTCTAAGGTTAGAGTGTTCGTACAAATCCGCATAATCGGACCAGTCACTCTTACCTGGGAACTCTTGGGGTGAGTGTCCACTTATAGGCGAGCATGTCTTCGCGATACACTATGAGGATCTATTTGCTTTGATTCAGCCCTGGTGTTGTTTGTTTGCTTCATGATTCAAACAAGTGACCATCAACCGTGATTATGGTCAGTGATTGTAACATCCTATTCTTACCCAATACCATTTTATTTGTTTCCTTTCATGTTTTCCTCTTTTAGAATGCCTCCTCGACGCGAACACCAGATAGCAACTGCCGAGCTGGCAGAAATTATTGCGCAGCAGATGGCTGCTCAATTCCCAAATCTCTTTGCTCAATGGAACCAAGCCAACAACAACAACAATGGTACATGCAATTTCAAGAACTTTAACTCAGCTAAACCACTCAAGTTTAGTGGTTCTGAGGGAGCAACTGGGCTTCTCCAATGGTTCGAGAGCATCGAGAATACCTTTCGCCACGTGCAGTGTCCGGAAAATCGCAAGGTCGAGTTTTCTTCGAGTGTGTTTCAGAAGAGGGCTCTTACATGGTGGAACGGGGTAATGAGAGACCGTGGTGCAGATGTTGCTCTAGCACAAACATGGGCTGAACTGAGAGCACTTATGATGAGAGAGTTTTGTCCTCGTCATGAACAACGAGCGTTGGAGAAGGAGTTTGATGATTTGAAACAAGATAGTGGCGAACACAGGGCATATACTGATAGGTTTGAGGAGTTGAGTCTACTTTGCCCGACTATGGTCGCCCCACTCGACAAGGCTATCGAAAGGTACATCGACGCCTGCCTGACTCGGTACAAGACATTGTCACTGGTAGCAACCCTACCACACTCCGTCAGGCCATTGAGCTATCTGCAACCTTGACTGAATCGCAGATCAGAAAGCATAAACTTTTTCGAAAAGGTGACAAGAAATCAGCCGGGGAATCGAACCCAATCGAGGAATCAAAGACCATGGATGAACAGACTGAATCTCCTAAGAAGTCAAGGAAGCGAAAGGCTTATCAGAACTTCACCGTGGTCGCTCACAATGGTCAAGCCGTCCCCAACCAACCAGCTCAACCCCCTGCTAGAAAACCATACAATGGAACTGCACCCTTGTGCAACCAATGTAGCCTCCATCATCACGCCAATGTACAGTGCCGCAAATGCCAAACTTGTGGACTCATAGGCCATACAACAAGAATCTGCCCAGCTGCAGCTGCACCAAACCAAGCTGGCAACAATCCCGCTCAAGGTCGTTTCCTACCAGGTTCTTGTTTCAACTGTGGCGAGATGGGTCATTTCCGAAGAAATTGCCCAAAGCTTGCTAATGCAAATCGAGCATAAGGATGATCACCCGACTGACTAGAAGACAACATCGTTTAGAAATAATCATGTCCTATGTATTAAGTTTCTTTTGTTGTCAAGATCCAAGGAACAGTTGATATCGTTGTTTATAAATAAATCTTTCATTTACATTGCAATGTATTTCGATGGTTGCATGTATAAACGACATATCCCTTGCAATACCGACAATCAAGGAACCGTATTCCTTGAAGAACAAACTACCCCCAAAATTCTCCCATTCTATAATCGCTTGCGTCTTCCACGGAATTCCTAAGTACCCGTTTATTCTAAGGAAACGAAGTACAAGGCGCAGGTTACAACACAAGACGAATACCCAAGGTACCACTATAAATCCTTAATAGGGTACCTAGGAATTTCCCGTAAGTCTTTAATTGTTGTATACCTTCATTCGAATGTGGTGATTCCTTGTAATCAAAAATCGAATTTTGGGAGATCTTTCTATCTTCTCAGATAGATTCCAGTGAACATTGAGATCCGTCGACAGGTTTCCATATCCGTATTCAATCGATAACAAGTTAATAACAAATTATGATCAAATTAAACAATTATGTGACTATGTGCTTATGTGTTTCCTTATGTATTGTTGTGTGATCCAAATTATGTTATCCAAATCTTCGTAGAATCTTACATATCCGTGTACAAGAGATTCATAGTAGGATGCCCAAAGGTATTACTTAAAATCCTCAATGGACTTCTATGTTATAGTTAAGTCCCTCGGATTATAAAGCACTACTTCATAATTAGACCCTTGAGTGGTCTAGTTAAACAGATTCATCCAAAAATCTGGATAAGGATATCATGTGATGATATAGCTGAAAGGACTCCTTGGTGGCCTAACTAAGAAGATCCCCTGTCGATCTAATTAAAAGGAACCGATGGAAGTCTAGTCACCCTCATCACAAGTTTGATATCCTTCCCCAAAACATTACAAAACAAACTGTGCGGACTGTGCAAGGGATTACGTAATTATGGATGCATACATAATTATGGAATTTAGTGCACAGAAACCACAGCAAGTTCTGTCATGTGTCTAGAGTTAACCCTATTCATTTCCAACTCTGAGGAAGCAACCGTTGAAGATGGCTCTGTTAGTTCATTTTCGTTTCTGAAGATTTATCCGTTGAGGAAATGAATATCTGTTGTGTAATCCTTCATTTCCAATTCTGATGAAGCAACCGTTGAAAATGACTCCGTTAGTTCATTTTCGTTTCTGACGATTTATCCGTTGGGGAAATGAATATCCGTTGTGTAATCCTTCATTTCCAACTCTGAGGAAGCAACCGTTGAAAATGACTCCGTTAGTTCATTTTCGTTTCTGACGATTTATCCGTTGGGGAAATGAATATCCGTTGTGAAATCCTTCATTTCCAACTCTGATGAAGCAACTGTTGAAAATGACTCCGTTAGTTCATTTTCGTTTCTGAAGATTTACCCGTTGAGGAAATGAATATCCGTTGTGTAAACCTTCATTTCCAACTCTGATGAAGCAACCGTTGAAAATGACTCCGTTAGTTCATTTTCGTTTCTGAAGATTTATCCGTTGGGGAAATGAATATCCGTTGTGTAATCCTTCATTTCCAATTCTGATGAAGCAACCGTTGAAAATGACTCCGTTAGTTCATTTTCGTTTCTAAAGATTTATCCGTTGGGGAAATGAATATCCATTGTGTAATCCTTCATTTCCAATTCTGATGAAGCAACCGTTGAAAATGACTCCGTTAGTTCATTTTCGTTTCTAAAGATTTATCCGTTGGGGAAATGAATATCCGTTGTATAATCCTTCATGTCCACTTCTGATGAAGCAACCATTGAAAATGACTCCGTCTGTTCATATTCGTTTCTGAGGAATGACCGTTAAGGAAATGACAGGATATTGCCTTACATATCGCTGGTGGTTATTTGGCAAAGTCACAAATAGACTCCTACGAATAAATTTCGGGACGAAATTTCCTAAAGTAGGGGAGACTGTGACACCTGTGTCACCGCGACCATCAAACAAATACCAAGCCGATGAAATATTGTATTTCATACTTGGGATCTTGTATAAATATGTGTATGTTTTGCACATATCAATTATTGTTCAATTTCAAACTCTACATTGCTTTCTAGAGCATTATACGCAAACTGGTGCGTAAACGTACTTAGTTTAATGCGACAAATACTCCGGAACATCAACATATACTCAACATACCTTAAATAACCTTTACATAACTTAGAAATAAGTTTTGAAGGCTTTGGTATAGCAAAAACAAGTTAATTCGCTTACAAGGACTAAACTTGACAAACTGCGAAAATATGCCAATTTGAACTGTAACGAACATTCCGGAACATGTCCATAAGTTAAACATACCCTAAATATCCTTTACATAGCTTAGAAATAGGCTTTGAGGTGTTTGGTATGCTAAAACAAACTTTTGGATCATTCAGGGACTAAAAGTGTCAAAAAGTGCACAAGTTTGCACTTTCGCGCATAACTTACGTTCTGAATACATCCGGACATCCAAAAATTTATGTAAGCATTATAATATTATGCCTTAGTGTTGGGCATGAGAAAAATCCATTCATCGCGTCATTTGGATCGTCTTTCGCGCTTATGCGCATTCCGTCGTAATTAAGCGAACATCGCAATCGTACGGCCAAACGAACCGACATCCGGAATATTTTTGAGCATATTTCATCTCCCCTACACTTTAACTTCATCTTAGAGCCTTGAAATGAGGTTAACGGGGCTTAAACTGTCACACCCTGGCTTTGCGGAAGCGTGGTTAATTTGTGTGACTTCTTAATACCATAGCTTAATCATAACAAAGCTATATGAATTTAAAAACCATGCAAGTCATCCATTAAGTTTTTGAAAACATCATACAATACCATTGTTTTTAACATGCAACCATAACCTGGTTTAGTAACATTACAACTTATAACAAAACATAAACGTGATTTAGGGATTGTGTCTTGTCCAGGTAAGAGACACAACCCTAAACCCTGATGACTTCATGACCAGTGCAGCGGAAAACGTTCCATACCGTGCCAGATCCGTTTAATTTCCTGAAATACATGTGAGTTGAAAAATCAACAATAATGTTGAGCGAGTTCACGTGTAAGTGAGTATGTAAAACATTTGTGAGTATAAAGATAGTTGTGGTATGTAGCAGTGTAAGAGGACTTGTGATCACCAATGGTTTGCAAGGCCACTG
The DNA here is from genome assembly GCF_002127325.2 of Helianthus annuus. Classification (NCBI taxonomy): domain Eukaryota; kingdom Viridiplantae; phylum Streptophyta; class Magnoliopsida; order Asterales; family Asteraceae; genus Helianthus; species Helianthus annuus. Next base: position 82,192,167 of record NC_035437.2, read on the forward strand.
ACATATGTGAAGTGCAAATAGGGAGACTCAAACCTAGCAGATTTCGCCACGGCAAAGTATGTGGACAAAGTCACCCCACGGTCCGTTTCTAGTTTGGCCGGGGGCTGGGCTCGCTACACCCAGATAGATCTACCGCTCCTGTCCCTCGGTCCCTCCATGAGGACTAATGGCCCCATGTTGTTCCTATCCACTCACATGATCGTATAACACCTCCTTACGTTAAACATACCGTTGTAAAGTACTCGTAAATCATAGTAACATGTATTTCACCCCCGCAGTTAAGTAAACTGAAAACAGTTAGAGAAAAGGGGGACATGAACTCACAGTCGGTGCGTCTCTACCAAGTATACTCCAAATCAGGCAGCTGTGCAACGACCTACATGTGCTAACTCTATTAGACGGACGGTCGTGCCTTAGCTTTATGCTTTAAGGTTTGGGAAATAGTTAGACAACTATTTCGTGTTTACATTCTGTGCATACTTGGTAATTATCTCCTTCCCAAGGATGGGGGATTTAATACATGTATGTTTGTAAAATATTATTAAGTCTCACTTAATATATATTTATTTCTAACTCCAAAATATAAATATTCTTCTAAAAAAAATATTATATTTTTACTTCACAAAATTCTCCCAAAATAATACTTTGTCAAAAATACGCGTTCATAAGTATTTCCGTAAAATGCGTAAGTTACGTTTTAACGATCGAGTGGTAATAGTAATTACCGGTGTAACTTATATATTTATCGTGAAAGCGTTCGTATTATTTTGGATTCGTTAGCGTTCGATAATATTATTTTTACCCTAAAAATAATATTTATACACTTCACAAAATAGTTGATAACTGACGTTGTGAAAAATATATTTACTAAATATATATTTATCACGTTTAATTTTGTGAAATCCCACCTCCGATATTTTGTAAATAAAGTCGTGGCGAAACTTATATTTTGAAAACATGTCGAAAAGTATTTCTAACACTTATAGTGAAAATAATTCCAAGTGTTAGGTTTTTGGAAAAATTTCGCCAGAGTTTCCTCTGTAACTGGAGGTGGCCACGCTTTCAAGCGTATCATTTTCTTTTATAAATCAAACCAACAATCTTTTCATTCATTCAAAACAATGTTCCAAACAACAAACTAGTCAATAAATATATAAATCGCAAAAATCCCATGAACTTGTAGTTTTCTAAAATTATGAAGTAAATCCCATTACTTTTAGCGGGTCTTTATATAAGGCAATCCGATTTCGTAAAAACCTTGTTTTTAAAGAAATTCCATCTTTACAACTTCTTGTCTATTTTTACAAAAATAGTTATTTTGTCGAGTTTTTGTGCTACACAAGTGTTTACACACTTGTATGTTCTAAGAATCATTCTTGTTAGTGTAAGATCCGTCTTTAGAAAACATGGTTTCTTTGACACTCGGTTCTTTGAAAATACCGCTTGTAGATCCGTAGATCTACTAGTTTTAAACACTATTTCATAAGTAAATCGACTTTACACAAGTTCATGTTTAGTGTGTAGTAGAGTTTCATCATTTAACCCTTTTTACACTAGAACATACTCTATGTCATGTTTCATGAACATGACCAATCCGGGTTAGACGATGATCTGAGCTACCACAACATAGATCGGCACTAAATAATTACACAAAACAAGTCTTGCAGGATTTACACAACAACATAGCTTTTAACCAACATTTTTTTAACATTTTAGTAGACTTTTAATTTTGATCTTTAGTGTTTATGATTTTTGCCCATTAAATCTTTTATTAACCACTTTAGAATAGATCAAAAAGGCGTTTCGAGTCACTTACAACTAGTTCAAGGCTAGGGAAGAATAAAAGCGAAAACTAGGTGGATAAAGACTTGTGCTTGAGGTCCTTCACGATCCGAGTGTCCCACACCTTCTAAAATGGCTCCTTGCACCTTGTAATACTCTTAGATTGCTAGAGCTTGAAGCAACAAAAAAAAAAAAAAAAAATAAAGGATGGTGGTGTATGAATGGGTTCGGCCGTAGCTATGGAAGGAAGGAGAAGGGATTCTTTTTTTTTTTTGTGTTGGTGATTAATATAAAAGGTGATGTTTATTTATAGACTAAATCCTAGGACCAATGGGCATTATGTTCCCTCTTGTACATACACAATCACATTCCAAAGTCCAACAAAGATTAGAAAAGGATTTTGGAGATTTAGTCCAAATTGTGAAGGTGGGTCCCCTTAAGGGACGGTTGCAATTTAAGGGGGTGGGGGTGTTTAGTTTAATTTGAACTTTATAGTTAGTGTTAGTTTGACTAATTAAAAGTCTAATCTAGTTATTAGCGTGTAGTTATTTATAGCAGGTGTTAGGGTATTCGGGGACCCTAACTGGCTCAGAAAAAGAAAAACCATGTCATGTCAATATTTTTATGCCCCGGGTTAAGTCCGGTTGTACGGTTGGATATTACTCCGTTAATGTGCTAAATAAGTATATAAAGTGTCTTTAATATTATTTTTGGTGACACAATTTATTCTACAAAGTGTCGGGAATATTTCCTCATGTTTTGGCACTTTATCAGTTAGCCAGAAGTTGGTATGTTAATTAAAGTGCTGTGTTTTGTGCTTAGAGTACGTTTTAGGCACATCCAATTATTATATCTTATTCCTAGAGACGCAGTTCTACAACCCTTGTATCCCTACACACACTATGGGTGTAGTAAAATATTTCTGGCTCATACAGGCCTTTAGAGGCAATATTTGCCTGATGCTGGCTTTATCAGCATGTTCAATGGGTTATCCGTTCATAGTGCTACTGTGCTTTTGTGCATCATGTTTGTCACTAGGGTACAACATGTAAATAATGTAGTGACGGAAATCAAAGTATGATGCAGATATGTACAAGTATCAATAGTCAAGTAGCAGTTCATCAGTAATCTCAGTTAAGCACAGTAATTAAGCAGCAGTTAATAGTTAATTAAGTCGTACGGATACCTGGTTTAGTGAGGGTTGTCACATTCTCCCCCCGTTAGAAAAATTTCGTCCCGAAATTTTAAGTTCTGCTTGTAGAAGCAGGGTTCTTAGGAAATAAGTGGGGGTATTTCTCTTTTATTCGGTCCTCACGCTCCCAGGTGAATTCAGGACCATGTCTGGCATTCCAACGAACTTTGACGAGCTTGACACTGCTCCGGTGGGTCTTGTTCACTTTCCAATCCGTAACCTCAACAGGTTCTTCAACGAAGTGGAGCGTGTCGTCAACATGAATCTCGTCGTTAGGAATGACAACGATATCTTGCGTTGGACTTTTCTTCAGATTGGACACATGAAATGTATCGTGAACTCCATTCAGTTCAGCAGGTAGATCCAACTTGTATGCTACGGACCCAATTCCTTCCAGAATCCTGAACGGGCCAATATACCGCGGATTCAACTTCCCACGCTTCCCAAAGCGTGCCACACCCTTCCAGGGTGATACCTTCAACAAAACCATATCACCAACCTCGAACTCTTGAGGTTTCCTGCTTCGATCTGCGTAGGCTTTCTGCCGGTCATGAGCCGTGCTGATGCGGTCTCGGATTCGTGCGATCTTGTCGGTGGTTTCCTGGACTACTTCAGGACCAACCAATTGTCTATCACCAGCGTCAGACCAACAGAGCGGTGATCTGCACTTGCGCCCATATAAAGCCTCGAATGGCGCGGCACCAATACTGGTGTGGTAGCTGTTGTTGTATGAAAACTCAACCAGGGGTAAATGCATGCCCCAGCTACCGCCCTAATCCATAACACATGCTCTCAGCATGTCCTCCAACGTCTGAATCGTCCGCTCGCTTTGACCGTTGGTCTGTGGGTGAAACGCGGTGCTCATATTCGACTTTGAGCCAAAAGCTTCTTGGAAGGATTGCCAAATCCTTGATACGAACCTCCCGTCTCTATCGGAAATAATCGAGAGAGGTACTCCATGGCGTGAAACAATCTCTCTCATGTAGATTTCAGCCAATTTGCTTGTATTATCCTTTTCGCGGATAGGTAAGAAGTGTGCTGACTTCGTTAATCGATCCACTATCACCCAGATAGTGTCATGGCCTCTTGGCGTTCTTTGCAACTTTGTAACAAAATCCATGGAGATTTGTTCCCACTTCCACTTGGGAATCTCTGGTTGTTGCAGAAGTCCTGAAGGCTTCTGGTATTCTGCCTTAACCTTGGCACATGTTAAGCACTTGCTCACATAAACTGCAACATCGCCTTTCATCCTAGGCCACCAATAATAATCTTTAAGATCCTGGTACATCTTATCTGCTCCAGGGTGGATAGAGTACCGCGACTTGTGAGCTTCATCGAAAATAACCTTCCTTAAACCACCAAACAAAGGAACCCAAATCCTTTTCTCAAAACATAACGTTCCTTCCTTGTTTGGTACCAGTAACTTCTCCATCCCACGGAGATACTCTTCTGCAAGGTTTCTTTCCTTGAGAGCTTCTTGCTGCGCTACACGAACGCGCGAGGAAAGATCGGTTTGGATAATCATTTCCAAGGCTCTAACCCTTATGGGCTTGATTCTTTCCTTACGTCTTAGGGCATCGGCGACCACATTCGCCTTCCCTGGATGATACTTGATCTCACAGTCGTAATCGTTCAACAACTCGACCCATCGTCTTTGCCTCATGTTCAACTCCTTCTGGTTGAATATATGCCGGAGGCTCTTGTGATCTGTGAAGATTGTACACTTTGTACCGTAAAGGTAGTGTCTCCAGATCTTCAAAGCAAAGACCACTGCGCCTAGCTCCAAATCGTGAGTGGTATAGTTCTTTTCGTGCACTTTCAGTTGGCGTGACGCGTAGGCAATAACCTTTTGGCTTTGCATCAACACACAACCCAATCCTTGACGCGATGCGTCGCAGTATACCACGAAATCGTCGGTACCTTCCGGTAGAGCTAAGATTGGCGCGTTACAAAGCTTATCCTTCAATATCTGAAAGGCTTCATCCTGCTTGATTCCCCAATCAAACTTCTTTTCCTTCTGCGTGAGGAGCGTCAATGGTTGGGCGATCTTTGAAAAGTTCTCGATGAACCTTTGATAATAGCCAGCCAAACCCAAGAATTGCCGAATCTCGGTTGGTGTCTTTGGCGTTTCCCAACCTTTAATCGCCTCGATCTTGGTGGGATCCATGTGGATTCCATCTCCATTCACCACGTGTCCAAGGAATTGCACTTCTCTTAGCCAAAACTCACACTTAGAGGATTTGGCGTACAATTGTTCCTTCTTTAGCAGCTCCAGAATGGCTCTAAGATGTTGCTCGTGCTCAGCCTTCGTCTTTGAATAAATCAAGATGTCGTCGATGAATACAATCACGAACTTATCCAGGTATGGCTTACAAACTCGGTTCATCAAGTCCATGAACACAGCAGGTGCGTTTGTCAACCCAAACGGCATAACGAGGAACTCGTAGTGTCCATATCGAGTTCTGAAGGCTGTCTTCGGAATACTCTCTTCCTGTATCCGTAGTTGATGGTATCCAGATCGAAGATCGATCTTTGAATAGAAGCTTGAACCTTGAAGCTGGTCGAATAGGTCATCGATTCTTGGCAAAGGATACCTATTCTTGATCGTCAGCTTGTTCAATGTTCTATAGTCAATGCACATACAGAAACTACCGTCCTTCTTCTTCACAAACAAAACTGGAGCTCCCCAAGGCGAGAAGCTTGGTCGGATAAAACCCTTGTCTAACAACTCTTGAAGTTGTGTCGACAGCTCTTGCATCTCAGACGGAGCAAGTCTGTAGGGTGCCTTAGCCACAGGCGCGGCGCCTGGAACTAAGTCGATGCGAAACTCCACTTGCCTTTGAGGTGGCAATCCAGGCAAGTCTTCTGGAAAGACTTCTGGGTATTCCCTCACGACAGGGATGTCTTCGATCTTTGGCTCAGCAGCCTTCTTATCCACAATGTGTGCTAGAAAAGTAACACATCCTATCTTCAAACACTTCCTTGCTTTCTGGCAGCTAATCATCCTTAACGGCGTCTCACGCTTCTCCCCATGCACAATAATGGTCTCACCATCATTGATAGGGATACGAATAATCTTCTCGTGACAAACTATCTCTGCTTTGTTACTTGATAACCAATCCATCCCTACTACCACGTCGAAGCTTCCCAACTGGACTGGTAGTAGATCTAGAGCGAACTCATGCTCTCCCAATTCGATTATGCAACCTTGAATAACCTCGTTAGCTTCTACTAACTTCCCATTTGCCAACTCAATCGAGTACGGAATATCTAGCTTACTAGTGGTTAAACCAAGCATATTCTTAAATTCTAATGATACGAAGCTATAATCGGCACCAGTATCAAACAAGATAGATGCAAAAGTTTTGGTTGTTAAAGAACGTACCAGTAATCATGCCTGGATCCTGGCATGCTTCACAAACTCCGATGCTGGGTGTTCTCTCACGGTCTTGTTTCAACTCCGGGCATTCTCTCTTAAGATGTCCAATGTCCCCACAATGGAAGCATCCTAACACTCGGCCATTTCCTTTCCTGCTTCCACCTTGGGCGTTGTTACGGTTTTCTCCTTGTCTGGGACTCTTCATCCCACAACCATCCTTGTTGTGCCCTTTTCTCCCGCACCTAGGCTTCCAACATCCACATTCATGGTGATACTTGCACCCAGCACGTCTTGATTTAGTTTCTAAGTAAATCTTATCATTGGCCTGTCTGTTGTTAGGGCAATCTTTCTTGAAATGCCCTTTGTCTCCGCAGTCAAAACAACCTCGAATAGATCTTTGATCCTCATTATTCGTTCGGGTATCTTCGGTAAGCTTCCTTTTGTTCTTTCCAGACGACTCTACCTGAGTCTCTCTGTCAGGGTTTGCAAGTTTTTCTAGTCTAGTGGCTTCCGTAACGAGTGCCAAGCCCATCTTACTTGCAGCTACAGTTGTTGGTGGCGTAGATGCTGTCATTAAGCTCAGGACTTGAGGTGCCAAATCCCAAATGAAATGTCCTAATTTCCTCAATTCTGGTTCCACCAAGTACGGAACTACTCGTGCCAAATCATGAAGTCTTTGCATGTATTCCAACATTTTCGGACCTTCCATTATCAGACTCTGGAATTCTCCTTCCATCCATTGTGTTTCAGTTTAGGTGCAATACTTCTTACGCATTATTCCTTTCAACTCATCCCAAGTTAACGCGTATGCTGTAGTTAGGCCCATTATTCGAACCTGAAGATTCCACCATAATCGAGCTCCATCTTGAAACAACTCAGTAACGTATGGGACTTGTTGTTCTGGCGTACAACCACTCATTCGAAAGATGGATTCCATACTTTCAATCCATTTTACAAAAGCTATGGCACCCCCAGTGCCGTCGAACTTCGGAGGCTTGTAGTTGAGGAAGTGCCAGTAGGAACAACCGCCATTTTCTGAGGTGCCTTTGTTAGGTTCGGAGCGTAGGGCCTCATGTTGTGATATAGCTGCAGCAATTATCTCTTGAAGTTCCGCCTCTGAGGTGGGCATGCGCATTCCGCGTCTTGGTGGCATCTTCTAAAAGATGTTTCACGTAGGTTAGGTCGCAGCAGATAAAACATACGTATGTATTCAACAATAATCAGCACATAACATCTCATGCTATCAATAAATCAGCCACATAACATCTCATGTCATAGAACATAAACCATAGATCAAACATTACAAGTGATGAGAATACTACGATTGCATTACCACAAATTGAGACCACAATGTAAAGCTTATATGTACATAACTGTATCATACAACAATAATGACTTAGTAGGGGACGACCCTAGGCAAGTCGTGCGATTTCTAGACATGTTAAGGAATCTCGGGTCTCTCCATTTTCAAATTCCAGAACTCCACCTTAAGCTTCTGAATTCTAGTCCTAGAACAACATTTCTTCTCAATCATTTCCTTGAGCTCGTCCCAGCTCAGTGCATAAGTAGCATCCGTGCTAAGGGCCTGGACATGATGGTCCCACTATGAGAGTGTGCCGTCTAGTAATGACCTTGAGGTAAAGGTATCACTCCATTTGGGGCGAACAGTTTGTCTTTCTTAGAATGGAGTCAATCTTTTCAGGCCAACGAACAAATGCAATGGCGCTTTCTGTTTCGTCGAAGCTTAAAGGCTTGCAGTTTAGGAACTGCTTATAGGTGCGGTCAGCTAGGGATTATTTCCAATAGTGTCGTTGCTGTGCTAAAAGTAGCGAGCTTCATGTCGTGCAATTGCCTGTGAGTTGCGTTTTTGCAGCTCGGCTCCTATCCTTGGCAACATACTGGTGTTTGTGTCACGCCTGGGTGGCATTCTCTTCTGCCGGAATGGCATGAAGTGGGTTAGACAACTTTCCAATTGTCTATGAGATACATAGCACCATAAGCCATCATGTACTCACCCAATTTTACACATAAATATACTCAATGTATGGGTGGGGAAATAAATTTTCTGAGCCTTCACATAGGCTTGCCAATGGCTTGTTGCTTGAAATAGAATGAACTCGAGGCTTCATCGCCTTGGTCATTCGTGTTCGAGTCATTTCCTGCTACATTGGTTTTCATTAGCTTGGCCCGCAGAGTCCACCAGGATTTCTGTGCACTACAAGTCGTTATTACGTGGGCCCCCGTAATAATAAATTGTCTTGCACAGTTACCCCAAATTTTCTCTCGTCCAAGCAGATGATCAATCAAGGAGCAACAGCAGGTGCATTGGTATGAACAGGGTCATGCTCCAATGCGGTGTTAGGAGCAACGCCTGGCTCAGGGGCCACAGCTGGCGCCGGATCAACAAACTTCATCTCAAAATCAGCTGGATCAACTATCACAGGGGGGTTACAGGATCCTCCAAGGGCTGGCCTAAGCATATGAACTCAAGGTCATGGTCTGGATCAAAACCAGATGGAAGAACAGGATTACCCTCAATACTATGATCAAACTCAAAGCTATGTGCGGGAACCGGTGCAGCCGCTGATGTCGTATCAGGGTCGGCGTTGTGTGAATGGTGCTGCACTCCCTGTATATGCGAAAGTGCGGATGTCAGGAACTCAAATGAGTCTGGGACAGGGGAATGGGCATAAGTTTCCCCTGCAGGAGCGTTCGCAAGCAGTAGGCTAATACCAGCAGCAATAGGATCTCGCCCTCGAGTGGGTCCTCTTCTAGTAGATCGTTATCGTCGTCAGAGGCCACGTCAGGGGGCATATCAACAATGGGATAAGCGGCAAGGGGTACAGGAACAGGGATCACCACGAGTGGCAAATTCCCAACAAGATGGCCATCAGTAGGCTCTGCTACGACATCAGGCAGCGCGAAAGGGGCTGAAAGTCGTCATCGTCTATGCCGGTAGTATCGGAAATGTACACCTCGTGCTCCGCTGCAACTATGTCGTCTGATACTATGGCCATGGGATTCGTAGTGTCCATCCTTCTAGTACATGGTGAAAGCATGACGTTTGTAACACAAACACATATACGTATAATAATCAATCATATATTCATGTAAACATGTAAGTCAACAATAAACAATCAAATAATTCTCCTAGTCCCACTAGCCTCCCAGTCTCCTAGACTGACATTCCTAGTCCCACTAGCCAAATTCCTCCCAGTCTCTAAGACTGCTCTATCATCTACCTCGTCCTCTTAGATCGAGCCTCGGCCTCCAAGACCGAGCCTCAGCCTCCAAGACTGAGCCTAAAACAACAAACATCTACCTCGATCTCTAAGATCGAGCCTCGGCCTCCAAGACCGAGCCTCAGCCTCCAAGACTGAGCCTAATAATGAATAAATGAAATGTGCTCAACATTTGTTTGTAAAAACGTTTTGGATCTGGACTTAAGTGGTATGCAGAAAATGTTTTCGTGAGAGCCCTAGTGATCATAGTCTAGACTTGAGAAGGAATCCTAGTTCGCTATGATCAGAGCTCTGATACCAAGCTGTCACACCCTGGCTTTGCGGAAGCGTGGTTAATTTGTGTGACTTCTTAATACCATAGCTTAATCATAACAAAGCTATATGAATTTAAAAACCATGCAAGTCATCCATTAAGTTTTTGAAAACATCATACAATACCATTGTTTTTAACATGCAACCATAACCTGGTTTAGTAACATTACAACTTATAACAAAACATAAACGTGATTTAGGGATTGTGTCTTGTCCAGGTAAGAGACACAACCCTAAACCCTGATGACTTCATGACCAGTGCAGCGGAAAACGTTCCATACCGTGCCAGATCCGTTTAATTTCCTGAAATACATGTGAGTTGAAAAATCAACAATAATGTTGAGCGAGTTCACGTGTAAGTGAGTATGTAAAACATTTGTGAGTATAAAGATAGTTGTGGTATGTAGCAGTGTAAGAGGACTTGTGATCACCAATGGTTTGCAAGGCCACTGACATATGTGAAGTGCAAATAGGGAGACTCAAACCTAGCAGATTTCGCCACGGCAAAGTATGTGGACAAAGTCACCCCACGGTCCGTTTCTAGTTTGGCCGGGGGCTGGGCTCGCTACACCCAGATAGATCTACCGCTCCTGTCCCTCGGTCCCTCCATGAGGACTAATGGCCCCATGTTGTTCCTATCCACTCACATGATCGTATAACACCTCCTTACGTTAAACATACCGTTGTAAAGTACTCGTAAATCATAGTAACATGTATTTCACCCCCGCAGTTAAGTAAACTGAAAACAGTTAGAGAAAAGGGGGACATGAACTCACAGTCGGTGCGTCTCTACCAAGTATACTCCAAATCAGGCAGCTGTGCAACGACCTACATGTGCTAACTCTATTAGACGGACGGTCGTGCCTTAGCTTTATGCTTTAAGGTTTGGGAAATAGTTAGACAACTATTTCGTGTTTACATTCTGTGCATACTTGGTAATTATCTCCTTCCCAAGGATGGGGGATTTAATACATGTATGTTTGTAAAATATTATTAAGTCTCACTTAATATATATTTATTTCTAACTCCAAAATATAAATATTCTTCTAAAAAAAATATTATATTTTTACTTCACAAAATTCTCCCAAAATAATACTTTGTCAAAAATACGCGTTCATAAGTATTTCCGTAAAATGCGTAAGTTACGTTTTAACGATCGAGTGGTAATAGTAATTACCGGTGTAACTTATATATTTATCGTGAAAGCGTTCGTATTATTTTGGATTCGTTAGCGTTCGATAATATTATTTTTACCCTAAAAATAATATTTATACACTTCACAAAATAGTTGATAACTGACGTTGTGAAAAATATATTTACTAAATATATATTTATCACGTTTAATTTTGTGAAATCCCACCTCCGATATTTTGTAAATAAAGTCGTGGCGAAACTTATATTTTGAAAACATGTCGAAAAGTATTTCTAACACTTATAGTGAAAATAATTCCAAGTGTTAGGTTTTTGGAAAAATTTCGCCAGAGTTTCCTCTGTAACTGGATGTGGCCACGCTTTCAAGCGTATCATTTTCTTTTATAAATCAAACCAACAATCTTTTCATTCATTCAAAACAATGTTCCAAACAACAAACTAGTCAATAAATATATAAATCGCAAAAATCCCATGAACTTGTAGTTTTCTAAAATTATGAAGTAAATCCCATTACTTTTAGCGGGTCTTTATATAAGGCAATCCGATTTCGTAAAAACCTTGTTTTTAAAGAAATTCCATCTTTACAACTTCTTGTCTATTTTTACAAAAATAGTTATTTTGTCGAGTTTTTGTGCTACACAAGTGTTTACACACTTGTATGTTCTAAGAATCATTCTTGTTAGTGTAAGATCCGTCTTTAGAAAACATGGTTTCTTTGACACTCGGTTCTTTGAAAATACCGCTTGTAGATCCGTAGATCTACTAGTTTTAAACACTATTTCATAAGTAAATCGACTTTACACAAGTTCATGTTTAGTGTGTAGTAGAGTTTCATCATTTAACCCTTTTTACACTAGAACATACTCTATGTCATGTTTCATGAACATGACCAATCCGGGTTAGACGATGATCTGAGCTACCACAACATAGATCGGCACTAAATAATTACACAAAACAAGTCTTGCAGGATTTACACAACAACATAGCTTTTAACCAACATTTTTTTAACATTTTAGTAGACTTTTAATTTTGATCTTTAGTGTTTATGATTTTTGCCCATTAAATCTTTTATTAACCACTTTAGAATAGATCAAAAAGGCGTTTCGAGTCACTTACAACTAGTTCAAGGCTAGGGAAGAATAAAAGCGAAAACTAGGTGGATAAAGACTTGTGCTTGAGGTCCTTCACGATCCGAGTGTCCCACACCTTCTAAAATGGCTCCTTGCACCTTGTAATACTCTTAGATTGCTAGAGCTTGAAGCAACAAAAAAAAAATAAAAATAAAGGATGGTGGTGTATGAATGGGTTCGGCCGTAGCTATGGAAGGAAGGAGAAGGGATTCTTTTTTTTTTTTTTTTTGTGTTGGTGATTAATATAAAAGGTGATGTTTATTTATAGACTAAATCCTAGGACCAATGGGCATTATGTTCCCTCTTGTACATACACAATCACATTCCAAAGTCCAACAAAGATTAGAAAAGGATTTTGGAGATTTAGTCCAAATTGTGAAGGTGGGTCCCCTTAAGGGACGGTTGCAATTTAAGGGGGTGGGGGTGTTTAGTTTAATTTGAACTTTATAGTTAGTGTTAGTTTGACTAATTAAAAGTCTAATCTAGTTATTAGCGTGTAGTTATTTATAGCAGGTGTTAGGGTATTCGGGGACCCTAACTGGCTCAGAAAAAGAAAAACCATGTCATGTCAATATTTTTATGCCCCGGGTTAAGTCCGGTTGTACGGTTGGATATTACTCCGTTAATGTGCTAAATAAGTATATAAAGTGTCTTTAATATTATTTTTGGTGACACAATTTATTCTACAAAGTGTCGGGAATATTTCCTCATGTTTTGGCACTTTATCAGTTAGCCAGAAGTTGGTATGTTAATTAAAGTGCTGTGTTTTGTGCTTAGAGTACGTTTTAGGCACATCCAATTATTATATCTTATTCCTAGAGACGCAGTTCTACAACCCTTGTATCCCTACACACACTATGGGTGTAGTAAAATATTTCTGGCTCATACAGGCCTTTAGAGGCAATATTTGCCTGATGCTGGCTTTATCAGCATGTTCAATGGGTTATCCGTTCATAGTGCTACTGTGCTTTTGTGCATCATGTTTGTCACTAGGGTACAACATGTAAATAATGTAGTGACGGAAATCAAAGTATGATGCAGATATGTACAAGTATCAATAGTCAAGTAGCAGTTCATCAGTAATCTCAGTTAAGCACAGTAATTAAGCAGCAGTTAATAGTTAATTAAGTCGTACGGATACCTGGTTTAGTGAGGGTTGTCACATAAACGTGCTAAAAATGGGCCAAAATACGTGTTTCTGAAGTGCAGGGACCAAAATTGTAAATTCTGATCTGGGAACCTTAGGCGGGGCGCGTAAGGATTTACCAAATCCTTATGCGGGGCGCGTGAGACTATCAGACAGATTCAATGTATCTATTTAATGCAGTTGGCCTTTCGTTCGATCAAGAGGCAATGCCCTTTCACCCAATCAAGAGCCAAGGGGCAATTTCTGACTTACCACAAGAATTTGACAAGTGTACGCTCGAGATCGCGGCACGATATTCGATAAACGATCCTAACGGTTCCACTTTTCCTATAAATACCCCCCCCCTTTTGTGTAAAAACCCACAAGAATCAGATCTAAAGCTCTAAGTTGGAACCATTGTTTCATACCTGAGCTATTTGATCTAGATTAGCACTCGGGGACCCTCCGTAAGTCTTCTTTCGCTCTTTTATTCGCTTTTCGAGTCCGAAAGTCAACGTTTTGTTGACTTTCTGCATTGACCAGCTTATGGTCGATGCGAAGTTCATGGAACTTCATAACGTGAGCGTGATCACGATGGTTATAGTCCGTAGTGACTATACCTACTGATCACCACGTTAACTAGGCTCAGTGACGGGTCGTAGTTTCGGCCAAAATGTGCATTCTTGCGTATTTTGTAACCAAACTACTCGTGAGCATCAAAGCCGTTTGTTTTGATGCCAAACCTGTTTTCTAAACTTAGTTAAGCATGTTCTAACATGCTTAGCTCGTCACTTTTAGTTTAGTGCTTATATAGGGTCGTAAGGTAAGCGATCTAAACCATCGCTTATACTTTCGAACCCGACCCATTTGGTCGATCATTAGGATTCGACCAAACACATTAGGTGACCATAGCTATAACCTTCCGAGGTTATACCTTGTAGTCACGATGTTAGGCGTTCCGAACGCGTTCTACGCGAACGACGCGTTAGGGTGGCATAAGCTACCTAAACGGGTCGTGGCGGACCGTAAGCACTTAGGTTAAGTTTCATTTTAGTATGTAGGCTTTGTTAAACCATATTACACGAGTCTCCATACTCGTTTGGTTTACGAACCCGAGTACTATCCGATCCTTCCGATTTGGTCCGGTATATTAACATAGCTACCTATTAGGTGCCGTTTGATATCCCGTGATCTTTAGCATTATCTGGTTATTATACAAGAACTTCAAAGCAATCTCAGGTGAGTACATTGAACCCCATCTTTTACATGTTTTCGAGGAGTCAATGTGAGTACATTGAACCCCTCTTTTACTGTTTTCCAAACTGTTTTGGGGTGAAACACATGTGCCTACTTGCTACTTTTATGCTTTCCGGTTTTCACATCATATACTACTATGTTCGATAGTACATATATAGTACATGATTTCATTGTGTTTATGCTATGTATGCCCATTGTGTGCGTACTTAGTACATTGTTTCACATTACATTACTGTTGCATATGCTCATCCAGCATATGAACATATTACACTACATTTTGAACAGTTGTACTCTACAATACATTTCATGCTACGTACGCCCATTGTGTGCATACGTAGTACATTGTTTCACATTACATTACTGTTGCATATGCTCATCCAGCATATGAACACATTACACTACATTTTGAACCGTTGTACTCTACAATACATTTCATGCTACGTACGCCCATTGTGTGCATACGTAGTACATTGTTTCACATTACATTACTGTTGCATATGCTCATCCAGCATATGAACACATTACACTACATTTTGAACCGTTGTACTCTACAATACATTTCATGCTACGTACGCCCATTGTGTGCATACGTAGTACATTGTTTCACATTACATTACTGTTGCATATGCTCATCCAGCATATGAACACATTACACTACATTTTGAACCGTTGTAACCATTTGACTATACATAAGCATTTCTACCGTTGTTAAACATTTCATCTTGATGGTTTGGTTTGAGTAAGTGATTTAAGTAACGAGGCATGTGTACTATGATACAAGCATGGTGGATACGCCGCTGGTACTTCCTATATATAAGTGTTTGTATGGTATTACATATCGTAGCGTTATTTGAATCATTTCAATTTGAGACATAGAACATTTTATACAAATAACACGCTTTTCACAAGACATTGATTTACAAACAACAAATCTTATACAAACTCTTTTTACATGGTTATTCAGTTAACCATGCATTGTTCTCTTATTTATACATATCATTGATCTTACCGTTTTTCAAATGATTTACAAGACAAAGCAAAATACGAGGTTCATGACTAAACATTTTCTCAAACTCAAGTCATGAATTCCGTTTTCACAAAACCAATGTATCTCACAGGCATTTTTATGCTGACGTACCTATTTTCACATGTGTTTTCAGGAGATGATGCATAGGACTTATCAAGACATACTTAGGCGGACCTGTGCCTTAGTGACTTAAAACGAGACAAGAACTAGTTAATTTATGTTATGTACACTTTGATTCTTGTTTAGACAATGTAAACTTTCATGTTTGATTTATAAAATGAAACTTCATTTGCCATGGATTTGAAACAATTGATTCTGTTACAACACTCCCCGACGTTTCCGCCACGTTTTGTATGTTCTACGTGGTCGGGGTGTGACATGACTCAAAACGGCCAAAAACGAATTAAGGAGAGGATTAAATTGCATAAATGTCTTCAATGCAATTTAATTCGTCTTTTAATTCTCAGTCAAAACCGTTGAATGGACAGTTTCGAATGCTGAACTGTAACTGCACTGTCAAATGCTGAATGCTTCTGCGCGCGCGGGGGTAAGGCAGGTCTTCACGCTCATGCGCGCGTGCGCCACGTCACCTGTGAGCCTATACGAGCACGCCACACAGTCGCGCCGTATTGGCTCACTTTGGTGCGCCGCGCAGGTCACATCAGTGCCCATGCTCCATGCTCCATGCGCGCAACCGCGCGCCTACCTGCCACGTCACCAACCACCTGGTCCTTGCAACCCTTATGTTCCACCACGCGCACGTTGTCAAAAATACAAGGCGGCTCACGACGATCGAAGTACAAAGTGCGCCATCAAAGCGCCACATTGCGTCTCATCGCCCACGCCACGCGCGCGCGTGTGTGAGTGCGAGTTAGGGTGCTCCGCACCCTTCGCGAGTACACTTAGTGTGTCCTTTCATGAAACAATAAGGATGGGGAGTTCCCACTTAAATACTCATTTAAGTTTCATCTCTCCTCCTATGTGGGACAAGGTGTCACTTTCCCTTTTGTTTCAGCATTCAATGTTTCAAACACCAAACTTTGAGCATCGATATCTCATTTATCTTAGCTCCGTTTTGGACGTTGTTTAGTTCGTTGCAAAACTCTTCCAACATAGAACGCAAACCCCCAAATAAATATATAAAGAAACCTCTGTTTCTTATATTTATTTTTAGTCCAAGATAAGAAAAAATCATTTTCCTATATTTGTGAAAAATGTTATTTTCACCAAATTTCCACACAACTTTGACCCACTTAAGAGTATATATAATCAGATTTTTATCATTATAGTTTCGTTCATTAATTTAAAAAACTTTAATTTGTTGCGTGCTTTTTTATGATTCTAGGCTTACTTTTTATGTACGTTTTGACGTAAAGTTTGTTTTCATTTATAATACTTTTCATGCTTGCTTTTTATGTACATTTCGGCGTAAATATTGGTTTGAAAACGAGTCAGGTCAAAAATTCAAGTTGGTCTATGTTAACGTAAATGGTCGATAATAAGTCATACATAATCATGTCGCTTAGTTGGTACAATATTCGATCGTCTTGGTATGCTTTTCTGTATAAATCCGAGTTTGTCTATGTTTTGATGTGAATTTGATGCACACTTTCGTGCTTTATTTTGTACATTTCCTACGTATGAATGGGGTTGCATATAATACATTTTGACTTGACGATATAAATTTAAGTTAGTCAGGTCGCAT
Source organism: Helianthus annuus (assembly GCF_002127325.2). Taxonomy (NCBI): domain Eukaryota; kingdom Viridiplantae; phylum Streptophyta; class Magnoliopsida; order Asterales; family Asteraceae; genus Helianthus; species Helianthus annuus. Next base: position 82,209,471 of record NC_035437.2, read on the forward strand.
ATAATACGTTATCCTTATACGTTATAAGATTTCCTTTACGTTTTAATCTAACCATAATACTATATAGGTAATATTGAGTTCAATTGAAACGATTGCATATGGTTATTTAAAAAAAAACTCGGTCATAATGCTCGGACTAATCTGTTCAACATTTGCGATGTACTCGGGTCGCAATGCGAGCGGGTCTTATTACTAGTTTGGAAACAAATTTGGAAGAATCGTTTGATGGAAATTATATATAGAAAAATTGATTGTAAGGGACGTTGGGACGAATATTGTTAGTTGAAGAGGCTTTCTTTCATTTTTTTTTAATTTTTTTATTTCATGTGGTTATTTTATTGTGCAAAATGGATACAATATAAGGAATTGGTCAATGCGCTGTTTGCTTGTATTAGCAATTTGTGTCAATCTTGGATCACTCATTCGTTGTATTCAAAAGCCAAAATATGTGGATCCAAGAAAATCTATTACCCAAATGGCTGATATAACTTGTCTCTATGTATAAAGTGGATACATTCATTTTTTTATATACCAAGCTTTTTAAAACTCGTATACATTCATTTTTTTTATATATAGGTGCTTAGTATTGCATGTAACATTTTTTATTAGACGGTGTGAAGTGGGGCGGTATGCCCACATATGGCGCCCGAAAGCGGGTAACACCGCCACGAGGGGCGGTATGAATGTAATTTTGAGGTGGGGCGCGACCTATATAGCGGCGTTATTTTTTGGTTTTTTGAAAATTTGACCGTTAACAACGGTCATAATCTTTAAAAAAAATCAATTTTTTTTATTTCACTCTATAAATAACTCCCAACTCTTCCATTTTTTTTACAATTCATACTCAACTATTATCTCCTTCTCTATATATTTTTTTAAAAAGTGTTGAAGCTACTCCCACCCTATTCAAAGAAAATGGGTTCCCCATTGGAAGACTCCTTCACCGATATTTACCGAAGATTTTTTTCACCCGAAAAAGACACGGAGGAGGAAGAAGCGGTTACGAGTGCATGTACTTTTGTGATACAAGCATTTGAGCACATTCGGCCTACTCCCCCTCCACGACCCATCTTGCGGCGCATCTATATCTTGCGAGATCGTAAAGCCGCGAACGAGTGTTTGATGAAAGACTATTTTGATGGGACGCCGGTTCACGGACCCAACGTCTTTAGACGGCGTTTTCGGATGAGCCAAAGGTTATTTTTGCACATTAATAATGATTTGGAAAATAAGTATGATTTCTTTAAGCAAAGAATGGACACGCGAGGATATTTAGGCTTCACCTCAATTCAAAAGGTTACATCTGCCTTACGCATATTAGCATACGGAAACACGTACGACATCAACGACGAGTACTTGAAGATGGCGGAGAAAACAACCCGAGATTGCTTGAAACATTTTTGCTATGGTATTTTTTATTGACTTTTATTTATTTACTTTTATATATTTATTTTTTTAGTAGCTTACTAGTAAAACTTTTATATATTAAATTATATTTTAGGTATATGCCAGTTATATGGAAAACGTTATTTGAGAAATCCCACTTGGAACGACCTTCAATAAATATATGAGGTGCATCTAGAAAAACATGGAATACCCGGCATGATTGGTAGCTTGGATTGTCGTCAATGGCGTTGGTATAATTGTCCAACCGCATGGCGAGGTCAACATACACGGGATGATCAAAAAGGGCCAACTTTGGTATTACAAGCTGTTGCGTCATACGACCTTTGGGTTTGGTCTGCCTTCTTTGGTGTAGCCGGGTGTTTTAACGATATTAATACGTTAGAGGCTTCACCATTATTAGAGAGCGACATTTCTAAAACTATACCAAAGGCCGGTTTTCATGCGAACGGGAACGACTACGAGCATGGCTACTATTTGGGCGATGGTATATACCCGGAGTATTCGATTATTAATAAAACGTTTTCTGAAACGTTCGATGAGAAAAGAAAGTATTTTAAAAAATTACAAGAGTCTTCGAGAAAGGATATCGAGTGGTGTTTTGGGGTTCTACAACAACGATGACATTTTATCAGAAATCCTTGTCGCATGTGGCATAAGGATAGAATACGAATGACCATGTACTTGAAGTTCGGATCTAAACCGATTCCACCAGTAATCTCATTACAACTAAAATAGGTTAATAATACAATTAAAGAATCGTGATTGCCAAGAAAGACAACTTGATTCAACGAACGATTTTGCAAGATGATCGTTGACCATTAAATATGTTTTTGTTCGTTTGAAATGATTTCAAACTAAAACCTTAACCTAAAGAAAATAAAGTATCAAAATTTATTTAGCTTTTGCGAAGAAACAAGAGGCTTTGTGCGTCCTTTTGTAAATATTGCAAGTGAGAACAATTGTTCTTGTTGCGTCACAACATCCATTAGGAGAGCACTCAATAGGGATGGCAATTAAACCCGAACCCGCTGGGTAAACCCGAAACCTGGCACATTTGGGACGGGTTTGGGGTCGGTTAATCGGGTTTTGGACGGGTTTGAGAATAGTTTTTATTTTTTTCGCGGGTTTGGGACGGGTTTGGGATTTAGTGATATACCCGTTTACCCGACCCAATTACCCGATAAAGTGTACCCGTATACCCGATTGTATACCCGATATAATTTCTTTTATATTATTACATGTGTATATATATGATACATCCATTTTTTACACATATAGGCATTCTATTTCGTATACATTGTAGTTATTTGATATATATTTTTATAATGACAATACAAAATGTAACAGATTAGTAGTTACCCGATAGATACCGAATAGGTTTTGAGATGAGTATACCCAACGGGTAATCTTTTTAAATTAACGGGTTTACCCGAAACCCGCGGGTATACCCGATACCCGATGGGTATTTACCCGCTAGAAACCCGACGGGTTTTGGGACGGGTTTGGGACAAGCTTATCTAACCGGGTTCGGGTTTGGGATTACCTAAACCCGTCCCAAACCCGACCCATTGCCATCCCTAGCACTCAAAAAAAGAATGTATTCGGTTGTTATTTTTCTTAATGGAAAATTGTTTTGAGATTAAATTTAAAGTAATTATAAAAGATATACATATATATCTTTTGTTATAAAAACAAAAACATAAATAATTGTAATCTAATCACAACACCTTTATATTATCTTATAATTATAATAATTTTCTCTTTTTAGTAATTATCTAATAACTAACAATATATACGTATACACACACACACACACACACACACACACACATATATATATATATAGGGTAAGGTTCATGCGAGAACCAACTTTATTGCGAGACCCAATGTGAACACAACTTAAAATAGCTAAAAAAAACCCAATATATATATATATTCGTCTCTTCATTCATTCAGCGAGAAGTTCGTTACAATGATATCCCGGTAATTATTATTCAAATCAGTTTCAAATTTTCCATAATTCACAATTTGCAGTTTTCGTTCTTCTGTGTTAGGGTTTCATTCAATTTTTTTTATTTCGATGGATCCACAGAGTAGCATTGGTACGAACAGAAGTTGATTTTGAAGAAAATCGACCGATCGGTGATCATGCTCAATTATCTGCTTATCAGAGAGTTTCGATTGAGGATGTTTTAAATCCGCGACCTGCAAATCCAATTCCAATTCCAATTTCAAGTACAAGTGCTGCAAACGAGTTTTCTATTTGTAATTATGTTAATTCAGATATCTAAATTGTTCGTATAATTGTTTTTTGTTTAATCGTAGCATTGTTGTAGCTGTTTTTGTAGTTTGAATGTTTGATTACACTTTTGTATTTTGAAAAGCAACATGTATAAATTCGCATGTTATTACTCTTACAATTCGCATTTGATTTTTTTTTTTGCAATTTCGCATGTTATTATCTAATAAATCGCATATGTAATTCAGATTAATCAATATCATCATTTCGCATGCTTTGATCAGACAATTCGCATGTGTTTTATATGACGTTTTATGTTTCTTATTTTGATTCATGTAGATGAAAGGGTTTACACTCCGGAGGTTCAGGCATCAGCTACACCTGTTGTTGGAATGCAATTTATCTCTATTGAACAAGCATATGCGTTTTATCAATCACATGCTAAGTTAGCTGGTTTTTCTATTCGGAAAGGTGGTGAAGTATACAGTGGTGGTATAATCAAAACTAAGTATTTTGTTTGTTCTAAAGAGGGACATAAGCCTCTGTGTATTGATGATCATTCGAAGTCAAAAAAGCAATTCAAAACAAGGAACAGGGGGACTATTAGGACCGGATGCAAAGCTCAACTTATGATTTGCACTGTGGATGGTAGATTATATACAGTAAAGAGATTTGTTGATGGTCATAATCATAAGTTTGTATGTCAAAATGACATTCACATGCTCCCAGCTTACAGACAATTGTCAGATGTCCAGGAGGAGATGGTATGGGAACTTGGCACTTTAAACCTTGGTCCTGTCAAAGCTTTCCATATAATGAGGAAACATTATGGTGGTTTTGAGAACGTTGGTGCCACGGTTGATGATTGCAAAAATTTTAGGAAGCGAATAAACAGCTATATAGGAGAATATGACGCTGACATGGTAATAAATAGGATGACTGACAAAAAAAACTATTTAGCTGATTATTCGTTTGAATACTCTGTTGATGATGGCAAACGGTTAACTGGTTTGTTCTGGGCTGATGGTTTATGCAAGCTTAACTATATTGAATTTGGGGATGTGATATCATTCGATGCAACTTTCAAAACAAACAGGTAAGTGTTTCAAGACAAACATGTTTGTTACTTATTTCCGCATGTTTGTTTGTCAATGCAATTTTAATATCGCATGTGTAAACAAACAGAATGTGATGAATATATCGCATGCCATACTTCTGGTTTCGCGTGTGATTTTTAATAATTCGCACACACTAAATGTTGTTTAGCATGTGTTGTTCAGGTACAAGATGGTGTTTGTTCCGTTCACTGGCATTGACAACCACTGTCGAAATGTAACAGTTTCAGCTGGGTTGCTGGCAACGGAGAGTATTAAATCATATAAATGGCTTCTGAATTCATTTTTAAAGTCATTTGGTCGGCAACCAAATGTTGTAGTGACGAATCAAGACCCTGCTATGAAACAGGCTATTGAGGAGGTTTTCCCTATTAGCAGACACAGATTGTGCATGTGGCACATAATGAAAAAAGTGGCAGATAAGGTATTTCATGCAATATTTTTGTCTTTTGCTAGGGTTATTTTTATTTTAATTTTTTTTTGTTATAGGCTGATATAAAAAGCATTTATTGTTATAGGTTGGACACGAGTTGTGTAATAATGATGAGTTTAAAAGGAGGATGTGCGACATTGTTTGGACTGATTCGATTGAGCCCAAAGAATTTGAGAGACAGTGGAAATTGGTGATGATTGAGTTCGGTCTCACTGAAAACAAATGGATTGATGATATGTTTGGGATGAGATCCATGTGGATTCCGGCTTTTTAACGGCATGACCAATGTCGGGTCTTATGAGAACAACTTCAAGATCAGAGAGTGAGAACCATTTTTTTTTGCCAGGTTGCTAATTCACAACTCACACTCATAGAGTTTGTGAATCATTTTGATGGTGCAATGGATGTACAAAGGTTCAATCACAGAAAAAATGATCATATTTCAAGATAAACTGAGCCAGCTGATTGGAGTCAAACTACCTTGGAAAAAGATGCTGCTAAGATCTACACCAGGTCTATATTTTTTTATCAGCAAGTAGAGATACATGGAACAATTTCCGAATGTTTGCCGATGGACACCAAAGTTGAAGGTCCACGTATCAGAATATTGTTGAAGGACTTTAAAGCACATGGCGATGGTTTATTGGAGGTATTTTACATGTTTTTTAGACATGCGAATTTGTTTCATCACACATGCGATTTTAGTTTATTTATTTACATAATTTTTTAGACATGCGAAATTGTTATGATTCACCTGCGATTTTAATTTTATTCACTTACATGATGGTTTAGACATGCGAAATTGTTATTTTTAAATATGCGATTTTAAATTTTATTAATTTCTTTTTTGGTTATTTCTAGGTGTGGTTCAAGAATCTTGAAAATGATGTAACTGCAGAGTGTAGCTGTTTGTGTTTTGAGCAGTATGGGCTACTATGCAAACACATATATTTTCTTTTCAAGATGTTTGGTGTTAAAGAAATTCCAAACAAATATGTTATGAAGAGATGGACGAAGGATGTGGTGCCCAATGAGTTAAATGTGAAGTACAATCTAAATATCGGTGGTAAGGATGTGCAAAACAAGGCTAAACGGATTGCTCGTGAAATCATTCACACAGGGGAGTATTTGGTTAGTAATTTGATTTCCGACCTTGATCAACTTGTCTTAGTGAGGGATCAAAAGATGCAGCTTAAAGAGAGAGTTGATCAGAGTCGCATAACCAAGCAACTTGATCCAAAATTTGACCGATTTTCAAAGTTGATTGGTTATCAACAACCAGTAACTAATGCTCCCCCTACTGTTCGTGTGCCGGCTGGTATAAGAAACAAAGGCCGCGGCTCGCGTAGAAGGATTAAATCTAAGAAGGAACAAATGATAAGCCGCAAAGGGAAAAGGTCAAGGACATGTAGCGTATGCAATGAAAAAGGTCATGACATTCGGACTTGCGGCGAGCTTAAAGCCAAACAACAAGGTAAACAAGGAAAAAAGAAGATGAAGGGTGTCCATATTGAAAATGGTGGGAGAGACAAAGACAACGAGGTTGAAGACGACGAAGAGGAAGATGACTTTGAAGATTACAGTAGTGATGATGTATCTGAAGAAGAAGAAGAAGATCAGTGGGAAGAGGTGTCTGAAGATGATGAGGATGTGTAGGTTTTTATAAATGCACATGCGAATTATACTAAACACATGCGATTTTATATTCATCTTTTTATATCATTTTATCATGCGATTTTATAGTTTAAAACATGAGATTTCAATAAGATACAGTGTATAATCATTTGTACATGCGATTTCATTTTTATTACATGCGATATATGAGGTATCTTTTTGTTTTGTTATCTGACAATGATGGCTATATCATTCATGCGATTTAATATTTTATATAGCAAACATAATATGTGTTCAAAAGATGTACCAAAAATATAATATTAGTTATTGTCTAACAGAGCCCAAACCACAAAACGATGAAATAAAAGATTTTAGTTACTTGGCGCAAATATTTTGTCTCGTTCAGAAGAGCTGAACTCCATCTTCTCCTTCACAGTGTTCAGAGCATCTATCAGGAAAGAGAAGGCTAAGTCATCAGCTTGAGATTGCCCCTTTATGTGATCCAAAACTTTGTCTTTGAAGCTTGATTGTGGTTCTTGCAGTAGTTGTTCCCATACATCTTGATTTTTCTTGATTTGTTCAAGAATTTTTCCTTGTACATCAAGAACCAGATGAGAAGAGCTGACATCAGTGCTTATTTCTGTCAACGTTCTTGTTGACAATACCTCTTTGATAGCAATGTTTTTGATTTTTTTCTGATTCTTCAGTTGCCATTTTTTGTTGGTCTGTTTGTTGTGTGTCTTTATTTCGTATTATTTATCTTAATATGGAAGTAGTTATATCTAGGTTTTTTATATTAATATAGTAAATTTATTATATAGGTAGGGTGGTAAAGTTCAGTAGTATTTATTGTAAAATTCATCATTACATGTCAAATTATAGTCACATCGTTAATAAATTAAGTTTTTTTATATAAAATAATACTATTTTTAGTTTTTAAGATTGGTAGTTTGTTTTTTTTCCATTTTTTTACAAAGTATTTTTTAAAGTTTTTTTGCAGTGTTCTTATTCAAAATCGCACTTTGATTCGAAAGAAATTCGCAAACTGTAAGAAACCAACATATAAATATCTTGTTTTCTGATATCGCATGTGTAAAATATCTGAAATCGCACACTATGTGAAAAGTTTTTTGAAAAGTTTTTGAAATCGCATGTGTATTATCATGAATTCGCAAACTATATGAAATCTCATAGAATACTTAACTTTTTACTGAAATCGCATATGCATGTCATGAATTCGCAAACTATATGAAATTTCAAAGAATTCTTTTTTTACTGAATTCGCATTTTGCATTGTCGACGTTTTCGCACATGATTTGACATGCTGCATCATCTTCTTCGATAGTCAGTCCATCCAGAATTTCTAAATTCATCAGAAGTTCATTTTCTCAGAAGAATTTGGTGAATAGGAATCGATCGATTTGGTGAATAGGAATCGATCGATTTTTGATTAATTGTTATAATTTCGTTTTTGGTTTTGATTTAGGATCTTACGTTATGATTTTTGAGGTTTTGTTTGCCGTTTATCAGGTGTTTTGATCTTTAATTTGACGATTTTAACCTTGGCGGTTTCTTTTTTATTAATCCTATGTTGATAAATTTAATAGAAAAACGCGCTGTTTAAGAAAGATGATCCTACGGTTGTGGATGAAGCGTACATAATGTACGATTAGGTTATTTGTATGATAACCGGCCTCTATATATATATTTATATATAGAACCACGAGAACCAGTGTGAACACAACAAAAAATACCTAAAAAAATTAAAAACACAATTTTTTTTATTAAAAATCGCTAAATTTCGTCACTAAAAAAACTAAATAGCAGCATGCAGCAGTACTGTTGTTCAAAAAAATTTTTTGACAAAATTTAGCGATTTTTAATAAAAAAAATAAAATAAAAAACTGAACAACAGTATGGCTACACAACAGTATGTTGTTCCATTTTTTAATGACGAAATTTAACAATTTTTAATTAAAAAAATAAAAAAAGCCTTTTTTCACACTTAGTTTTGGGGTTTAAATTTATGGTTTAGTTTTTAGCATTTATCTTGGGTGGGGTGGGTGGGGAGGTTTAGGTTTTTGATGGGTGGGGTTAGATTTTTTTAGGTATTTGGGTGAGGGTGGGGGGTTAGGTTTTCTAGGTTTTTTTTTTTTTTTTTTTGAGGGGGGGAGGGGGTAGGGGTTAGGTTTTTTTTATGAGGTACAGCTTTTTTATTTTGGGGGGGGGGTTGAGGGTGGGGGTAGGTTGTGGTGGGGGTGGAGGTGGGTGTTTATATTTTTAGGTGGTGATTTGGTTGGTTTATTTTGTTGTTTTTATATTGCTTCTCGTAATAAGGGTGTTTCCCGCATGAACCTTACCCTATATATATATATATAGGGTCAGGATTTAGAGAAAACGGTAGAAAGCGTGAGAACGGTGAGAATGCTTATGGATCCTCAAATCAAAACAATCTATGAACTAGATTGACGCGGTGGCGTTTTCGTAAATAACATCAATTTTATTACGTGGACGCTTTTCATTAAGGGTAAAAGGGTCTTTTGACTTCTCCACACAAAACGCCATTTCATGAAAATAAAACAGCAAACAAAAATCACACACCATTCTAACTAAAAATGCCATTAGATATAAAACGCCAAACTTAATTATAATAAAATCCCGCCTAAAAAAACCGCCAAAAAAATCCTATATATACAACATCTCAGACCTTCAATTAAAAACACACACAAAACCCAAACGCCATACTTAATATATACCGTTCCTCTTAAAACGCCAAAAAACCCAAACATCAAATATCTTCTAAACCAAAACTTTTTTTGAAATTCAGTTTGGTTATCTGTAATATTTCGCTCAATGTAATGGACAAAATCCTTAAGTGAGGATATTGTACATTTCGTTGAGTAAAATCTTATTGACTTATCCTCAACTTCCATCCAATTTATAACGCCAAAACATACAAAAACATTATTGAGGTTTGTTGTCAATAAAGTTTAGCTGTATGGGGTGGACAACATTGTCAGTTATCTTTCTTAACCGAGGATTAACAATGTTGTTCATCACCAAACAGCAAAACGTTATTGATTTTAGCATGATCAAATTTAGAGTTTTAAAATGGTTTATTTAGTGGCGTTCTTTTTCTCGGTAAAACGCCAAAAAAGTTAAAAAAAAATCAAACATCATTCAATGGAAATTCAAGGATTGTTGGCTGAAAAGGGTGTAAACTCAATAACATTTTGCTGCATGAGATGAACAAATATTATAGAAAAAGAGGCTGATTTCAGACTTTGTACTTCCACACGACGACAACAAAAAACTACTTCGAAAAACAAAAATAAAAAAAAAATCCTACGAAAGTTGAAACAGCCAGTGAAGATGCTTCAAAAGAAGAAAGAGACTGTTGACAGTGAAGATTTGGAAGATCAATATATATTCTTTTTAATTTTCTTTTTCAGTTGATTGTTATATAATAACAACGCCATACGTAATAAAAACGCCACAAAGCCAAATGCTTGTCAAAACGCCAACATGCCATAAAACGCCCCAAAAACTACCAAACAATAATAAAATTACATTGGACAAGTATTATAAAAAACCCAAAAAATAAAAATAAAATAAAATAAACCAAAATAAAATAAATAAAAAACAAACTTGAAACAGTAACTACAAATCAGTAATACTGAAGAGAGGGAAAATTTATTATATTAGAATCTAAAACGCCAAACTTGAAAGATGGGACGTGTTATAGACTTCAGAGATAAAGCTTATCAAAAACAACAATTACAAGCAGTAACTGAAACGACGAATACTTTATTATAATAATGCACCGCCTAACTTACGCGCCAAAAAGACATCCTATAAAATGATACGTCTCAGCAACTTCCATTTAATCAAACCAAAAAAACAAACGCCAATACTACTAAATACCACTCACTGTAAAACGCCAAAAAATTAAAAATCAAAGATGGCTAATATGCTTTCTTGGATATTCAGTATTGTTCTTCGTGAAGTTTCACTGAATGAATTGGTAGCAGAGGGGAGTAACTCCGTAAGATTTTGTTGCATGAGATGGACAAAAATTCAAGAAAAAAAATACTGATGACAGTCATATGGCATTTTGTATTTTTTTTTCTTGAAGAAGGCTTGGATGAGAAGAAGAGATCAATGACACTGAAGAGTGGAATGATTATAAAGATGAAGATCAAGATGAAGAAAAAGCGAAAGACCCACCCACACGTCACAGATCTATGTCCCCAAACATCCACAAAAAGCCACTTCAACAGACGAGCAGGCAAAATAATCAAACTGATGGGTTTGTTAAGTTTTACATAAAACACCATATATTTGGTGACAGATCTTGTACTATTAAAGAAGAGAGAGACTGATGACAGTGAAGATTGCGAAGAGAGATCCGATTAGGATTTTTAATTTATTTTCTTCGCTTGTATTTTTTTTCCTGTGGTTGAAATATAATCTAACAATTGTAAAACGCCAAGATATCACAAACGCCAAAATGTATATAAAAAATAATAGAACAATGGGCCATCTTGTTTAAAACGCCTTTAAGATAGATTTCCTGACCCCTGAGTTCCAATGGCATACGATTTGAATAAACGCCATAAACGCCAAAATGTTAATACAATGAAACTATTAAACGCCATTAATTATTGAATTTGGTTATCGGCAAAAATCTTAAACCCCAAAAATTAAAACAATATTGGGAAAAGCGGAACTGAAAAAGCAGAAGATGAAAAGACAAAAAAGACAAAAAAGCCCCTCTGCCCTTCTCTATGCCGCGTGACACGTGTTGGGCCAGGATGCGTTCTCACCGTTCTCACACTTTTGAGCGTTCTCTCCTAATTCCATTTATATATATATATATAAATATATATATATATATATATATATATATATATATATATATATATATATATAGTGGAGGGTTCAAATGAAAATAATTTTTTTCTAAGAAGAAAAAAGAAGAAGTTTCAACCAATAAGAATGATTCATTTTACTTCATTTAATATTTGCATTTAATTTTAATATAAGAGTATATTGGTAAACTTACATAGATCATTAATTTGTGTTCTTCCCCTTTAATAACTAACTAAATTAAATTTGTAACTTCTTTTTAAAATATATGTATTTTTTTCAAATTAAATACAACTTAATTTAAAGTGTAGAATAAATTAGTAGTTGTGTAGGATAAATTACGAGTTGTATAGGATATATTTCGAGGTGTGTAGGATAAATTTTGACTGTGTAGGATAAAATTCTATAACGTGTAGGGTATGTAGGAAAATTTTGGTATGTGTAGGTTTTGTAGATTATATGTAGGATAATTAACAATTAGTTGACTAATTAATTAATTAAAGAGAGAAAAATTAATGAGATGAGTTATAAATGAAATAGTATTTTACCAATATGTCCTTTCTTCTTTTTCTTCTTTCAATAATTGTCTTCTCATTTGATCCTCCCCCTATGTAATATATATATATATACACACACAATAGCCATTTACCCGTGCGATGCGGCGGGAATGGCGATTTTGATGTTTGCAAAATGTAACATATAAATTACATCAAATAAGGCATAAAACTAACCCTTTTAGTACTAATATTGGAAAAAGTGTGTTTTTGTATTCCTTTTGAATTTACAGGACCAAATGAGCTTAAACGAGCAAAAGGAACACATATGCAGCCAAAACCAACATAAATACAAAGAAAAGGGATAAACGTGACATGCCCGACCCCTCGACAGCATCCCCAAAGCAAAAACAAGACAACAGAAGACTGACCACGGGGGCGTGCCCAGCTCAACACGGGGCATGGTCAACGCAAAGATATGCAGAATCTTGCAAAATCTTTGATAGTACAGATACGATTATGACCACAGGGTTGTGCCCGCTAGACACGGGGCCGCGTGGGACCCTCTGCTAACACTTGCGTTTAATGAAGGAAGAGAAAAGGCTGGCCACGGGGGCGTGCCCACTGGACACGGGGCCATGGCCAGAGCTCTATGCAGGCTATAAATAGGGGTGCTTGGCTCACTTCAAAGGCTTCCCTTGGCAAACCACTACTCTCCCACTTTGCCACTACTACAACACCAACACCCACCACTATCATCCATCGTCCATATTTAGAGTGTGTAGTAGTCTCGGGATACAAGATTGATAGTAAGAGTTATTACCAATCAAAGGCCATGTTTGGTTAAGTCTCTTACATCACTTGGCGAAGACAAGTCTTTTATGTATTACTTTTGATTTTTAATCTTTCGACACTTTTTATTTGGTTTTGTATTAATGACTTTAATAACTAGTTCTTATGTTGAAGGTGAATTTTCTTTATCATTTGTCCGTGGTGTCTTGGTGTGACAACCCGTAACTTTGAGGTAACCCGTTTGTTTCACTTCTATAAATCAAATCATACGCTTTCATTATTTGATGAACTAATTGTATTTCATCCATATCGCGTTGAACCGACCAGAACCGCTTGAACCAGAGCATAATTCGTGTAACTCGAAACTTACGAGGCCCAAACCATAGCATGAATATTATACATGTATATTAATTGATTAATTAAATATTTATATTTATATTAGTTAATTCTATGTAAAAAAATCTATCTAATATAATAAAAGAAACCAAGTTTTGGACACGTGTCATTCATAGGAGGTATCCTCAAATCTATACTTATCTTATATTAACTAAATAAATAAATAATAAATTAATATTAAATCTTATCATACTTTAATAAAATATTATCCTCAAATCTAAATTATTAATGTAATATAATTTTTAAAACAAGTACCTCTCTTTCCTACTTATCTTATATTAAATATATAAATAATAAATTAATATTAAATGTTATCCTAGTTTATTAAAAAATAGCTTTTTTATTAATTAGTATACAAAATTATATTTATTTAACTCGTGTAAAACGCAGGGTTTCCAAAAATATAATTTTTTTTATTATTTACTATACAAAGTTACATTTATATAACACGTGTAATACACGAAGTTTTTAAAGATATAAGTTTAATACATGGGGTTTTTAAGGATACAATTTTTTTATTATTTGGTAGAGTTTTCAACCTGACTATACACATGTTTTTTTTTAAGATACGACGTTTTTAGTATTTAATATACAAAATTACATTTATTTAATATGTGTAATACACATGGTTTTTAAATGTATCACTCTTTTTTAGATCTATTCAACACGTGTAACATATGAGGTTTTTAATGATGTAATATTTTTATTATTTGGTAGATCTATTCAACCCGATTATACACGGGTTTTTTTAAAGATACAACATTTTTAGTATTTAGTATACAAAATTACATTTATTTAATCTGTGTAATACACATGGTTTTTAAAGATATAACTATTTTTTATTATTTGATATATAAAGTTACATTTATTTAACCCGTACAATATACGAGGTTCATAAAGATATAACATTTTATTATTTAATATATAAAATTATATTTATTCAACCCGTGTAATACACGGGGTTGTAACCTAGTAATAATATATAATAATAATGGCTACATCAAAACAAAGTAAATGGCATAACAATTCCCTGATCAATTTTTGCGGCCCAACCCCAGACACTTATCCCTTTCTTTTATTTTTTTTTTCTTGTTATCGGCCCACCTAAATTGTTGGTTACGTGGAGTGCATGCCCTCATATCTCCTAAACCCTAACAACGCATTAAGTGTGATCATAATTTCCCTCAAACTCTCTCTCTCTCTCGCCACTGTTGACGGAAATCAGTTCCCCAAACTCCAAGAATCTGATTTTAAGGCTTTAAACACTTCCTTCTCATCGTTGGGTATCTAGTTTTTATGCTTCATGTTGTTAAGTAAGTGATTAATGTTGTTTATGCTGTTAAACTTCTGTGATCTAGGCTGAGTTTTAATGTTTCAGTGATGATGGTCGATATATGTGGGTTAGTATGCATGTAGATCAGTTATGATGAATTCGTTTTATTGCGTAGTTATGCTTAGACACATGAAGGTTGTTTAGGGTTGGATACGTTTAATAATCTTGAGGTTTGAGCATGATAAATCTGATGTAAATAACTTATAACCTGCTGTGATTAATGTTTATATGTCGTGGGATACATGAAAAACAACTTTAATTCACATAATAAGTGTTGAGAGTGAAAGCGGAAACCAAACAGCTTTCACTGCAGAAAATACGCCAACTTCAGCAGTATTTTTCGGGACTTAAACTTATTTAAAATCTACGTTTTCAGAGCCTAAAAGCAAGTATCTGGAAGTAGCCTTCAAACCGCAGTGATTTCATATTTTTTGGACAGGTTTAACTATTTTTAACGGATTAAATCGTAAAACTGCTCTAAGCTGTCATTTTCTGCAGAAAATGCAGCTCACGTTTTGTGCCATAACTTGATATGTGTTTACATTTTAGGCTTGAAACTTTTACTGTAGATGCTCTTAAGTGTCCGTGCAAACTTCCAACTGTAATTTCGTCAATCGGACTTACGATGAATTTTAAATGAATTTTTCCGTGGACTGCAGTCAGAAAGTGACGAATCTGATTGCAGCCCGGTAAATGAATTTTATAAAATAATTGGTGATGAATTGGATCCCGAGATTTTGACACAATAATATTTGGATCGTTTAACACATTCTGTAATTTTTTGGGAATTTTGTTGTACACGAGCTATTCCGGATAACAATCCGAAAACTGCCGAAAATGCACTATATTGCTGAATTTTATTGAAGGGTATTTTGAACCTTTTGTGACACTTGTGTCGTCGCTAAACTATGTTGTGATAATTAGCATTGTATGATTAAATGTGCTACGTGCTAGATACGTGTAGGAACTTTGTGCCCTATTTGAAACTACTAATGGACTAACTGGTAATCGTACTAGGACGTGATTGACCGACCTTGACCGTTAGCTATTTTTAAGACTCAAACCGAGCAACCAAAGGTGAGTTCACACTTTTTATAAGGCATGGGATTCCCGGTGGTTTGGGAATGGGTTAAGAAGCTAAAAAGAGACCTATGAGTTCAATGTGATTGGTGGCTAGATCCTGGTCAGTCACGCCTCCTGCGGTGATACTCCGCTTGTGGATTTTGGGGGTGTGACAGATTGGTATCAGAGCCATTGGTTATAGTGAACTTGGTTTTAAAAAGGGGAAAACATTTTTATAAAACCAGACTATAACTGAACAGTTCTGAAAACGTGAATACGGCCATGACACTCAGCTCCAGATTGCATGGTTCGTCCTTCTTACTTGTTGCATACATTACGTGACTAGTACACATTTGTTTACGACGAAACATACGAACACACACTCGTCACTATAACATGATGGCATGGATTGCTTGCTTACCTTATGATGTGTTGATAGTCTGCCATAGTCCTTGGATTTTTGTGATCTTATTACTTTGACGACCTCCGCTTGACATCTGAGTTTGAGAAACCATTTGACATGAGTTAGGAGGAACTAAGATGAGCGTGCAAATCGCAATATTATTGTGGGTGCACACATAATAATAATGTTGGGTGCATGTTGTCACACCCCGACCATGTAGGACAACAAACTGTGGCGGAAATGTCGGGGAGTGTTGTAACAGAAGCTATTGTTTCATACCCATGGATACAAAAGAGTTTCGTTTTATTGATAATATTAAACATTACATTGTCTTAACACATCACAAACAAATTACATATCGACTATCATTGTTTTTATGTCACTAAGGACTCGTCCAGATCCTATGTGACGCATGCATCCTAGAAATCACATCAAGCAACAACACCTGAAACATATGTAAAAACAAAGTCAGCAAAGAAATGCTGGCGAGTACATAGGTTTTATAAGAGTATCGGAATTATGGCTTCGTTTATATGTTGCAGTACTTAATTAGACTACAAGAGTCAAAATACAAACCTCGTTTTGAAAAGTGTATTGCAACATAGTTAACCAACTCAAATCAAGTTGATTATAGTTTATAAAATCTCGTAGCCATGATTCTTAACCCTAAAAACGTTTTGTTTTAGAAAATCAACTTGTAAAACATCTTGCAAAAACTCGTTTATAAAACTCGTATGGTTTATATCTTTTAGAAAACATCGTTGTGTGACATCGTTTCAAAATCGTTTACCCAAGTGAACTAAATAACGCCACGGTATGTAATATGATGAAAACACTTATATATAGGAAGTACCAGCGGCGTATCCACCATGCTTTCATCACATTACACCCATCCCGTTATCTAAACATTAACCAAAAACCAATCGTTTATCCAATTCGTTTAACTTGTTCAAAATCGTTTTTCAAAATCATTAACTCGTTTAAAATCATTTAAATCATCCTCGTTTTAAATTGTGAAAACTATATATGGCTGTCTCGCTAACAACATTCAAACCTTCGTGACTCGACCACCTCACTTCTCGTTTCTCGAGTTAACAAACCACCAAAGGGTAGGTTAACAAACATCAGATTCCGTCGTTACCCACAACCCCCACACATAACCATGGGTGTAGTAAAGTAACGGGATTTGTCAGATCCTATGGTACCATAACCTAATACTGGTCGGCTTGATCGATGCTAATGAATGTCATTTGTTATGTAACTACAACCAACAAGTTTGTTCACTTTATTGAAATCGTTACTAGTTTTGTATAAACCATCTTAATTGTTTTTGAAAAACCATTGTTTAAACTTTGAAACCATTTTGTACCTATGAATCTCCCCAAAACAATTGAAAACAGTAAAATAGGGGAACTATGTACTCACATGAAGTGCAAAGTATACTCGATCAAATAGAACTCCAACAAACTCATGCAAATCAGAGAAATCAAGTAGCACCTAATAATCGATCCACTAGTCAAACAATAAACGCCTAAATCGGACGATCGGATAGAATGAAGTCTCGTAAACCAAATGAGTGTTGGAACTCATGTGATATGGTTTAACAAAGCTTACATCCTAAATTGAAACCTAACCTAAGTGCTTTCGACCCATCGCGACCCATTAAGGTAGCTTACGCTACTTTCACGCGTCGTGTGCGCAAAAGCGCGTTCAAGACGTCTAACTAGTCCTATGACAAGTATTATATGCCCATACATGTTTAATTATGTTACATAATCAGTTACGTGTCAAAATTTTAGGTTACATATGCTTAATTACCAGTTATGTATGAAAAGGGTATTTTGGTAATTTACCAAAGGCATATAAACTACCTATCAAGCGACTAATCAAACCTAAGTGACCATAAGGTATAACCTCGGAAGGTTATTCCCTACGCTACTATGGTCACTTAACATGTTTGGTCGGATCCTAATGATCGACCAAACGGGTCGTGTTCGAAAGTCTAAGCGGGTGTTTAGTCCGCTTGACTTTCGGCTCCACACAAGCACTAATCTAAAAAAAAGTGACGAGCTAAACATGCTAGAACATGTTTAGTTAAGTTAGAAAACAGGTTTTGATATCAAAACAAACAGTTTTGATATCCTAGAGTAGTTTGGTTACAAAATACGCGAGAAAACGCATTTTGGCCGAAAGTACGACTCGTCACTGAGCCTAGATAACGTGGTAATCAGTACTCAGTAGGTATAGTCACTAGGGACTATAACCATCGTGATTACGATCACGTTATGAAGTTCAAACGAACTTCGTGTTGACCATAAACTGGTCAAACGCAGTTTGACTTTAACGACAAAAACGAATGAAAAGAACGAAAGAATACTTACAGAAGGTCCCCGCAAGCTCTTGATCCGATTTACTCTTAGGTATGAAGCATAAACTTCAACTTAGAGAGCCAAAATCAGATTAAAGTGTGCTTTGGGAGGATGTGAGGGTGGGTATTTATAGGAATTCAAGAACCGTTAAGATCGTTCATCGAAAACTGAGCTTTGATCTGGACCTTACATGTGTGCCCATGGTTTTCTAAAACCATGGGAGCCCCTAATATGAGTCATAATGCCTAGGTTCATTGAATATCAGCCCATGGTTTTGCAAAACCATGGGTTAAAACCATCAACACTTCAAAATTGACTAGGTTCATTGAATCTGGTCAGAAATTTCAAAAATGGTCCCTGCACTTGTAAAACTTGATTTTTTTTGCACTTTTAATCCCCGTTAACCCTATTTCAAGGCTCTAAAATAAAGTTAAAGAATAGGGAACTCAAAACATGCTCAAAAATATCTCGGATGTCGGTTCGTTTGGTCGTACGGTCGCGTTATTCGCTTAATTACGACGGAAGTTGTAACGAACGCAAAAACGATCCAAATCAAGCGACGAATGGATTTTCTCATGCCAAATACTAAAACATAATATTTTAATGATTACATGAATTTTTGGATGTCCGGATATATTCAGAACGTAAAATATGCGCGAAAATGCAAACTTGTGCACTTTTTGACGCTTTTAGTCCCTATTGATCAACAAAGTTTATTTTAGCATACCGAACCCCTCAAAGCCTATTTCTAAGCTATGTAAAGGTTATATAGGGTATGTTTAACTTATGATCAAGTTGCGGAATGTTCGTTACTATACAAATCGGTATAGTTTCGCAGTTTGACACAAATAGTCCCTACGATCGTACAAACTTGATTTCAACACACCAAACCATCCAAAACTTATTTATAAGTTATGTGGAGGTTATTTAAGGTATGTTAAGCCTATTTCACTATTCCGAAGTGTTCGTTGCATTAAACTGGTTATATTTACGCATCGGTGCGCGTATAACCTTCCAGAAAGCGATTTAGAGCTTGAAATCGGAATCGAATTAAATTGAAAAATCACCAAACACAAATACATACATAATAACACCAAAACACATATAATAACACCAAAGCACATATAATAACACCAAAGCACATTGTTTTATTAATAATCATCATTGTTTTACATTGAACCACGACTATAGAACACAGTTGTCACAGTCTCCCCTACTTCAGGAAATTTCGTCCCAAAATTTTAACTAGAGGAAGCTTGTGAAAACAATTGCGGATATTTCGTCTTCATCTAGTCCTCGCGTGCCCAAGTAAACTCTGGGCCATGTTTGAACTCCCAACGAACTTTGACTAATTTAATCCGTTTGCTTTTCAACTGTTTGAAAGTACGGTCCACGATCTCCACGGGTTTCTCTAGAAAGTGCATCGTTTCATCGATTTGGATCTCGTCGAGAGGAATGTGAAGATCAGCGTCAGCTAAACACTTTCGCAAGTTGGACACGTGAAAAGTCAGGTGAATATTCCCAAGCTCTGGAGGTAGCTCTAGTCGATAGGCAACCTTCCCAACTCTTTCCACAATCTTGAATGGTCCCACATATCTAGCTGCAAGTTTTCCTTTCTTTCCAAATCTCACGACTCCCTTCCAAGGTGAAACCTTGAGTAGGACATGATCTCCGACTTGAAATTCTAAGGGCTTGTGTCGCATATCCGCATAACTCTTTTGACGGCTTCGAGCTGTCACAAGATTATTGCGGATTTTCTTGATTTTGTCTGTTGTTTCCAGAATGAGCTCAGGTCCAGTAAGCGAAGCTTCCCCGATCTCATTCCAACAGACAGGTGAATGACATTTTCGACCGTAGAGAGCTTCGAATGGTGCCATATTAATACTAGCATGATAGCTATTATTGTAAGAGAACTCGATCAATGGCAGATGAGAATCCCAATTACCACGAAAGTCTATCACGCACGCTCTAAGCATATCCTCCAATGTTTGAATTGTTCGCTCAGATTGACCATCTGTTTGGGGATTATAAGCAGTGCTTAGATTCAGTTGGGTTCCCAAAGCAGATTGCATGGTCTTCCAAAAATGAGATGAAAACCAAGCAACACGATCAAAAATGATATCCAAAGGAACACCATGTCGTGACACAATCTCATCAACATAAATCTTTGCCAGTTTATCAGCAGATAGATCCTCGCGAATTGGAATAAAATGAGCTGATTTCGTTAATCGATCGATAACAACCCAAATAGCATCATGACCTTTAGACGTACGCGGTAATTTAGTGATGAGATCCATCGCAATGTTCACCCACTTCCAAACCGGTATCTCTGGTTGTGCAAGCAAACCAGAAGGTCGTTGATGTTCAGCCTTGACTTTGAGACAAGTCAGGCATTTTGATACATACAAGGCAACATCCTTTTTCATACCAGGCCACCAGAACTTAGTACGAAGATCCTTGTACATTTTATCAGCACAAGGATGGATAGAATATCGAGACTTATGAGATTCGTCCATTACCATGGTGCGAAGATTGTCTTGTTTCGGAATCCACAAACGATCCTTGAAGTAGAGCAAACCATCGTCTTTCGCTTCGAGCTTAAGCTCAAGTTGACGTGGTAATTCCGTACCCATCAAATTTTGTGAAACACAAAATTGCTGAGCTTGAAGAACACGGGATTGAAGATCAGATAGCGTTTGAACAGAATGAAGCTTGACTCGCTCTTTTCGACTAAGCGCATCGGCTACGACATTCGCCTTACTAGGATGGTAGCGAATCTTGCAATTGTAATCACTTAAGAGCTCAACCCAACGTCGTTGCCTCATGTTCAACTCCTTCTAATTGAGAATATGCTGGAAACTTTTGTGGTCCGTGAAAACCACACACTTCGTTCCATAGAGGTAGTGTCTCCAGATTTTGAGGGCAAAAACAACAGCTCCCAACTCAAGATCATGAGTCGTGTAGTTTTTCTCGTGAATTTTCAATTGTCTAGACGCATATGCAATAACTTTGCCTCGTTGCATGAGAATACAACCAAGGCCTAAGTTGGATGCATCGCAGTAGACAACGAAATCATCGCTTCCCTCGAGCAAAGATAG
Organism: Helianthus annuus; assembly: GCF_002127325.2. Taxonomy (NCBI): domain Eukaryota; kingdom Viridiplantae; phylum Streptophyta; class Magnoliopsida; order Asterales; family Asteraceae; genus Helianthus; species Helianthus annuus. The sequence continues at coordinate 82,231,095 of NC_035437.2, forward strand.
AACGGGAGCATTACATAGCTTCTGCTTCAGCGTTTGAAACGCTTCTTCTTGCTTGGGTCCCCACTCAAAAGGCTTATTCTTCTGAGTCAAAGCAGTGAGTGGAACCGCAATCTTCGAGAAATTTGAGATGAATCGACGATAATAACCAGCAAGACCAAGAAAAGATCGAACTTCTGTAGGTGTTGTTGGTGTATTACAGTCTCTAATAGCAACAATCTTGGATGGATCCACATGAATACCCTGCTCATTGACTATATGACCCAAGAATTGAACTTCTTTAAGCCAAAATTCACACTTGGAGAATTTAGCAAAAAGTTGTTCCTTCTTCAGGAGTTCCAATGTTAAGCAAAGGTGTTGCTCGTGCTCAGCTCGAGACTTCGAATAAACTAGAATATCGTCGATGAACACAATAATGAACTTGTCTAAATAAGGTTTACAGACCCTATTCATTAAGTCCATAAAGATAGCTGGAGCATTCGTCAAACCAAATGGCATGACAGTGAACTCATAATGCCCATATCTTGTGCGGAAAGCAGTTTTGGGAATATCTTCTTCGAGAACACGAAGTTGATGATACCTAGAACACAGATCGATTTTGGAAAAGCATGAAGCACCTTGCAGCTGGTCGAAGAGATCATCAATTTGAGGTAAGGGATATCGATTCTTGATGGTAAGCTTATTAAGCTCACAATAATCGATACACATTCGAAAAGACCCATCTTTCTTTTTCACGAAGAGGACTGGAGCTCCCCAGGGTGAAAAGCTCGGTCGAATGAATCCTTTATAAGATAACTCTTTAAGCTGCTTCGATAACTCTTGCATCTCAGACGCTGCAAGTCGATAAGGCGCTTTTGCAATTGGGTTGGCATTGGGTACAAGGTCAATATGAAACCCGACTTGACGAACTAGAGGCAAACCAGGCAGTTCATCAGGAAACACCTCTGGATAATCCCGAACAATCGGAATATCCTGAATACTCTTACTCTTGTCTTTCTTGTGACACCTGTGTCACTTCAGCCATCAAACAAATACCAAACCAATGAAATATTGTATTTCATACTTGGGATTTGTATAAACATGTGTATCATTTGCACATATCAACTCTTGTTCGATTTCGGGCTTTAGATCGCTTCCTGGAGGGTTATAAGCGCACTGATGCGTAAATATAACCAGTTTAATGCAACAAACACTCCGGAATAGTGACATAGGCTTAACATACCTTAAATAACCTTTACATAACTTAGAAATAAGTTTTGAAGGATTTGGTATGCCGAAATCAAGTCTATTCGCCTACAGGGACTAAATATGTCAAACTGCGAAAGTATGCCAATTTGAACTGTAACGAACATTCCGGAACATGATCATAAGTTAAACACACCTTAAATATCCTTTACATAGCTTAGAAATAGGCTTTGAGGGGTTTGGTGTGCTAAAATAAACTTTATGCTCATTCAGGGACTAAAAGCGTCAAAAAGTGCATAAGTTTGCATTTTCGCGCATAACTTACGTTCTGAATACTTCCGGACATCCAAAAAATTTATGCAAGCATTAAAATATTTTATTTTAGTGTTTGGCATGAGAAAAATCTATTCGTCGCGTAATTTGGATCGTCTTTCGCGCTTATGCGCATTCCGTCGTAATTAAGCGAACATCGCGATCGTACGACCAAACGAACCGACATCCGGAATATTTTTGAGCATATTTTGAGTCCCCTATACTTTAACATCATTTTAGAGCATTGAAATGAGGTTAACGGGGCTTAAACGTGCCAAAAATGGGCCGAAATGCATGTTTCCCAAGTTCAGGGACTAAACTGCAAATTCTGGAAACTATGCCCAGGCGGCCCGCGTGAGAATTTGTGTATTCCTTAAGCGGGCCGCGTGAGGGTCCCAGATCAGCAAAAAAATCTAATCCAGCTGTTACCAGCTGTTCCACACCCTTGAATCTGGTTTTTAAGCATTCTAGGGGCCAAATTTGATGGTTTTTAAGAGCCCATGGTATCCAAATACCATGTGCCCACTTGGACGGCCAAGATCGAAGCACGTTTCGCGATGAACGATCCTAACGGTTGTGCCTTTCCTATAAATACCCAACCCCAACTTCATTCAAACCCACTTGATTCTGAGATTTTCTCTAAGTTGGAGTTATAAACACTTCATACCTGAGAAAAACTCGGAAATCAATCTTGCGGGGACCTTTTGTAAGTATTCTTTCGCGTTTTTCGTTCGTTTTAGCGTTAAAGTCAAACTGTGTTTGACTTTTTGCATTGACCAGTTTATGGTCAACGCGAAGTTCGTTTGAACTTCATAACGTGAGCATAATCACGATGGTTATAGTCCCTAGTGACTATACCTACTGATTACCACGTTATCTAGGCTCAGTGACGAGTCGTAGTTTCGGCCAAAATGCGTTTTCTCGCGTATTTTGTAACCAAACTACTCTAGGGTATTAAAATCGTTTGTTTTAATACCAAACCTGTTTTCTAACATTACTAAACATGTTCTAGCATGTTTAGCTCGTCGCTTTTAGATTTGTGCTTGTTTAGGGTCGTAAAGGTAAGCGATCTAATCAATCGCTTATGCTTACGAACCCGACCCATTTGGTCGATCATTAGGATCCGACCAAACACTTTAGGTGACCATAGTTGTATAGGGAATAACCTTCCGAGGTTATACCTTATGGTCACGATGTTTAAGTAGTTGTATGATAAGTAGTTCTTATGACTTAGGTAAATTACCAAAATGCCCTTTTTACGCTAAAATTCATTTTAAGCCTATGCAACATAATTTTTAGTATCTAAACTGATTTAGCAACAATATTAAGTATGTTAAGGCATATCTTGCTTGTCATAGGGCTAGTTAGGCGTTCGACGCGTTAAAGTAGCATAAGCTACCTAAACGGGTCGTAATGGGTCATAAGCACTAAGGTTAGGTTTCATTTTAGTATGTAGGCTTTGTTTAACCATATCATATGAGTTCCAATACTCATTTGGTTTACGAAACCTCATACTATCCAATCTCCCGATTTAGGTCCGGTTATTTATGTAGTTATCTATATAGGGTGCCGTTTGATTCTGTGATCCCTCTAGCTTCGCTTGGTTGTTGTTCAAGACTTCTAAGCACCCTCAAGTGAGTACATAGTCCCCTCTTTTACTGTTTTTCAAACATTTTGGGGTGAAACACATGTGCCTACTTGTTACTTTCGTGCTTTCTTGTTTTCATATCATATACTTGCTATGTTCATTAGTACGCTATTAGTACATGATTTCATTATGTTTTGCTATGTATGTTTACTTGACATGCTAAGCACATAGTTTTACATTACATTTCTTTTGCTATGTATGTTCATTTAACATGCTAGCACATTGATTTACATGACTTTTCTGCTTTGTATGTTACTTAGCATACTTAGTACATTGTTTTCACATAACTTGTTTACATTTGGTATAACATTTGGTTTGTTTAAACGGTTCTTTATTACATTCATTAACACCGATCATGCCGCTCGGTAGTAGGTAGTGGTACCATAGGACTTGACAAATCCCGTTCCTAAAATCCTAGGTTTGTTTGGATGGATGGAATGACCGAATCCGTGAACATTTTACTTTGATAACCTTTACTCTAAGGTTATCCTGCTGTCTCAAGGCTTGGATGTATGCGTTAACTCACCACATAAATGTTTGTATCAATAAAACAAGTTTTCTACTTGGCAAAACATAACTTTTTGATTTATTCAAAATACTTTGTTTTGTTCCTTTTTACTTATGGTTAAGTATTCTCATTTTGTTACTTACCATACGTAACTTTTGTTTACACATAACTACATGACTATATTTTGAGTTTTAAACATTGACAATGGTTTAGACAAGAACATTTGATGATTGGTTTGAACATGAACTATATGCTTTGGTGGTTTGTTTAAGTGACTTAAGTAACGATATGTGTGTAGTATGCTACAAGCATGGTGGATACGCCGCTGGTACTTCCTATATATAAGTGCTTGTATTATATTACATGGCGTAGCGTTATTTAAATCATTCATTTGGACTTATACATTTTTATACAAATAACATATTTTTTCACAAGACATTGTTTTACAAAACAGTTTGACTTATACAAACTCCGTTTTACTTGGTTATTCACTTAACCTTACCTCATTCTTTTTAACTATACCTATCTATCATCGATTTTCAAACGTTTTATAAAAGCAAACACTTAAACTGGATTCATGACAAGTTTTTGTTAAACATTTTCTTAAGCCTAAGTCATGAATCCTATTTTTCATAAAACCTATGTACTCGCCGGCATTTTTTGCTGACGTACCTATTTTCACATGTGTTTCAGGAGATGATGCATAGGATTGATCAAGATACACATAGGCGGACTTGGGCCTTAGTGACAATAAAAGATGCAAGACTAGTTAATTATGTTATACTTATTTGTTTGTTAAGACATTGTAACTCTTTTAAATTAATAAATCAATATTTCAATTTTCCATGTGTTATGAAACAATGATTCTGTTACAACACTCCCCGACGATTCCGCCACGTTTTGTTGTTTTACGTGGTCGGGGTGTGACATTTCTCCTCGGTGACATGTGCTCGAAAAGCAACATATCCTTTCCATAAATACCTTTGGGCTTCCATACACGACATAAGCTTCAATCCACCTGAAGGTTTCTCACCACGAACTTCCAGAACATCGCCAGAAGACAAAGGAATACAGAATCGAGAACAAGAGGTTTACCAGAAGCAACTTCAACAGATAAGGGTTTCCTCAGTTTAGTTCTAGGTATCGCAAGAAGAGTCTCAAAAGATAAAGAAACAAAACTTCTATCAGCTCCAGAATCAAAAAGAATAGATGCAGGTCGGTTGTTAACAAGAAACGTACCGTTAACCAGAAAGGTACCATCGACAACGAGGTGGTCAGCTCGGGCCTCGTTTGCATTCGGATTGAATGCTCCTCCATGAGCGGGATCGACAATTGGAAAAACACAAGAGGTATCGAAAACATCGACAAAACACAAGGAAGGCGATCATTCGTTTGTTACCTCGAATAAACAAACGACACGCAGTGACTAATCAAAGTAAATAGGTCAATATAATGTATCGCCGACATGCTCGCCTATAAGTGAACACTCACCCCAAGAGTTCCCAGGTAAGAGTGACTGGTCCGATTATGTGGATTTGTACGAACACTCTAGCCTTAGACAGAAGACCCCGGGTACAGGCACCCACCCTTCCAGTTTGCACGTGTTCACATTATTTAGACCCAAACTTTGACGAGATTTTTGAAAACTTAAAGGGTTCAAAACCTTATAACAAAGGGTTCAAAACCTAGTAATCAATCATCCTAGAACAGATGATTAGTTTTCAAAGCAAATTCGAATATTGTGGTTATCACCTAAGGATATGTGATGGTATTGTTTTATAATCTAAACGCAAGTAAACTTGCGTTGGGGTCCTAAAGTTATAGTCTAGGTCAAAGCATTACTAATAACCTAATTCCCTATAACCATTGGCTCTGATACCAACCTCTTCTGTCACACCCCGACCACGTAGGACAACAAACCATGGCGGAAACGTCGGGGAGTGTTGTAACAGAAGCTATTGTTTCATAACCATGGATACAAAAGAGTTTCGTTTTATTGATAATATTAAACAATACATTGTCTTAACACATCACAAACAAATTACATATCGACTATCATTGTTTTTATGTCACTAAGGCCTCGTCTAGATCCTATGTGATGCATGCATCCTAGAAATCACATCAAGCAACAACACCTGAAACATATGTAAAAACAAAGTTAGCAAAGAAATGCTGGCGAGTACATAGGTTTTATAAGAGTATCGGAATTATGGCTTTGTTTATATGTTGCAGTACTTAATTAGACTACAAGAGTCAAAATACAAACCTCGTTTTGAAAAGTGTATTGCAACATAGTTAACCAACTCAAATCAAGTTGATTATAGTTTATAAAATCTCGTAGCCTTGATTCTTAACCCTAAAAATGTTTTGTTTTAGAAAATCAACTTGTAAGACATCTTGCAAAAACTCGTTTATAAAACTCATATGGTTTATATCTTTTACAAACATCGTTGTGTGACATCGTTTCAAAATCGTTTACCCAAGTGAACTAAATAACGCGACGGTATGTAATATGATGAAAACACTTATATATAGGAAGTACCAGCGGCGTATCCACCATGCTTTCATCACATTACACCCATCCCGTTATCTAAACATTAACCAAAAATCAATTGTTTATCCAATTAGTTTAACTTGTTCAAAATCGTTTTCAAAATCGTTAACTCGTTTAAAATCGTTTAAATCATCCTCGTTTTAAATTGTGAAAACTATATATGGTTGTCTTGCTAACAACATTCAAACCTTCGTGACTCGACCACCTCGCTTCTCGCTTCTCGAGTTAACAAACCACCAAAGGGTAGGTTAGCAAACATCAGATTCAGTCGCTACCCACAACCCCCACACATAACCATGGGTGTAGTAAAGTAACGGGATTTGTCAGATCCTATGGTACCATAAACTAATACTGGTCGGCTTGATCAATGCTAATGAATTTCATTTGTTATGTAACTACAACCAACAAGTTTGTTCACTTTATTGAAATCGTTATTAGTTTTGTATAAACCATCTTAATTGTTTTTGAAAAACCATTGTTTAAACTTTGAAACCATTTCGTACATATGAATCACCCCAAAACAATTGAAAACAGTAAAATAGGGGAACTATGTACTCACATGAAGTCCAAAGTATCCTCGATCAAATAGAACTCCAACAAACTCAAGCAAATCAGAGAAATCAAGTAGCATAATAATCGAACCACTAGGCAAACAATAGACACCTAAATCGGACGATCGGATAGAATGAAGTCTCGTAAACCAAATGAGTGTTGGAACTCATGTGATATTGTTTAATAAACCTTACATCCTAAATTGAAACGTAACCTAAGTGCTTTCGACCCATCGCGACCCATTAAGGTAGCTTACGCTACTTTAACGCGTCGCAAAAGCGCGTTCAAGACGTCTAACTAGTCCTATGACAAATATTTTATGCCCATACATGTTTAATTATGTTACATAATCAGTTACGTGTCAAAAGTTTAGGTTACATATGCTTAATTACCAATTATGTATGAAAAGGGTATTTTGGTAATTTACCAAAGGCATATAAACTACCTATCCTGCGACTAATCAAACCTAAGTGACCATAAGGTATAACCTCGGAAGGTTATTCCCTACGCTACTATGGTCACTTAACATGTTTGGTCGGATCCTAATGATCGACCAAACGGGTCGTGTTCGAAAGTCTAAGCGGGTGTTTAGTCCGCTTGACTTTCGGCTCCACACAAGCACTAATCTAAAAAAAAGTGACGAGATAAACATGCTAAAACATGTTTAGGTAAGTTAGAAAACAGGTTTTGATATCCAAACAAACGGTTTTGATATCCTAGAGTAGTTTGGTTACAAAAAACGCGAGAAAACGCATTTTGGCCGAAACTACGACTCGTCACTGAGCCTAGATAACGTGGTAATCAGTAGGTATAGTCACTAGGGACTATAACCATCGTGATTACGCTCACGTTATGAAGTTCAAAAGAACTTCGTGTTGACCGTAAACTGGTCAAAGCAGAAAGTCAAACGCAGTTTGACTTTAACGACAAAAACGAATGAAAAGAACAAAAGAATACTTACAGAAGGTCCCCGCAAGCTCTTGATTCGATTTACTCTCAGGTATGAAGCATAAACTTCAACTTAGAGAGCCAAAATCAGATTCAAGTGTGCTTTGGGAGGAAGTGAGGGTGGGTATTTATAGGAATTCAAGAACCGTTAAGATCGTTCATCGAAAACTGAGCTTTGATCTGGACCTTACATGTGTGCCCATGGTTTTCTAAAACCATGGGAGCCCCTAATATGAGTCATAATGGACTAGGTTCATTGAATACTAGCCCATGGTTTTGCAAAACCATAAGTTAAAACCATCAACACTTCAAAATGGACCAGGTTCATTGAATCTTGTCAGAAATTTCAAAAATGGTCCCTGCACTTGTAAAACTTGATTATTTTTTTTGCACTTTTAATCCCCGTTAACCCTATTTCAAGGCTCTAAAATAAAGTTAAAGTATAGGGAACTCAAAACATGCTCAAAAATATCTCAGATGTCGGTTCGTTTGGTAGTACGGTCGCGTTATTCGCTTAATTACGACAGAAGTCGTAACGAACACAAAAACGATCCAAATCAAGCGACGAATGGATTTTTATCATGCTAAACACTAAAACATAATATTTGAATGACTACATGAATTTTTAGATGTCCGGATATATTCCAAACGTAAAATATGCGCAAAAATGCAAACTTGTGCACTTTTTGACGCTTTTAGTCCCTATTGATCAACAAAGTTTATTTTAGCATACCGAACCCCTCAAAGACTATTTCTAAGCTATGTAAAGGTTATATAGGGTATGTTTAACTTATGATCAAGTTCCAGAATGTTCGTTACTATACAAATCGGTATAGTTTTGCAGTTTGACACAAATAGTCCCTACGATCGAACAAACTTGATTTCAACACACCAAACAATCCAAAACTTATTTCTAAGTTATGTGGAGGTTATTTAAGGTATGTTAAGCCTATTTCACTATTCCGAAGTGTTCATTTCATTAAACTGGTTATATTTACGCATCGGTGCACGTATAACCTTCCAGAAAGCGATTTAGAGCTTGAAATCGAATTCAAATTAAATTGAAAAATCACTAAACACAAATACACACATAATAACATCAAAACACATATAATAATACCAAAGCACATATAATAACACCAAAGCACATTGTTTTGTTAATAATCATCATTGTTTTACATTGAACCACGACTATAGAACACAGTTGTCACAGTCTCCCTTACTTCAGGAAATTTCGTCCTGAAATTTTAACTAGAGGAAACTTGTGAAAACAATTGCGGATATTTCATCTTCATCTGGTCCTCACATTCCCAAGTAAACTCTGGGCCACGTTTGGACTCCCAACGAACTTTGACTAATTTAATCCGTTTGTTCTTCAACTGTTTGAAAGTACGGTCCATGATCTCCACTGGTTTCTCGACAAAGTGCATCGTTTCATCGATTTGGATCTCGTCGAGAGGAATGTGAAGATCACCGTCAGCTAAACACTTTCGCAAGTTAGATACGTGAAAAGTCGGGTGAATATTCCCAAGCTCTGGAGGTAGCTCTAGTCGATAGGCAATCTTCCCAACTCTTTCCACAATCTTGAATGGTCCCACATATCGAGGTGCAAGTTTTCCTTTCTTTCCAAATCTCACGACTCCCTTCTAAGGTGAAACCTTGAGTAGGACACGATCTCCGACTTGAAATTCTAAGGGCTTGCGTCGCATATCCGCATAACTCTTTTGATGGCTTCGAGCTGTCACAAGATTATTGCGGATTTTCTTGATTTTATCTGTTGTTTCCAGAACGAGCTCAGGTCCAGTAAGCGAAGCTTCCCCGATCTCATTCCAACAGACAGGTGAACGACATTTTCGACCGTACAGAGCTTCGAATGGTGCCATATTAATACTAGCATGATAGCTATTATTGTAAGAGAACTCGATCAATGGCATATGAGAATCCCGATTACCACCAAAGTCTATCACGCACGCTCTAAGCATATCCTCCGATGTTTGAATTGTTTGCTCAGATTGACCATCTGTTTGGGGATGATAAGCAGTGCTTAGATTCAGTTGGGTTCCCAAAGCAGATTTCATGGTCTTCCAAAAATGAGATGAAAACCGAGCATCACGGTCAGAAATGATATCCAAGGAACACCATGTCGTGACACAATCTCATCAACATAAATCTTTGCCAGTTTATCAGCAGATAGATCCTCGCGAATTGGAATAAAATGAGCTGATTTCGTTAATCGATCGATAACAACCCAAATAGCATCATGACCTTTAGACGTACGCGGTAACTTAGTGATGAGATCCACCGCAATGTTCTCCCACTTCCAAACCGGTATCTCTGGTTGTACAAGCAAACCAGAAGGTTGTTGATGTTCAGCCTTGACTTTGAGACAAGTCAGGCATTTTATACATACAAGGCAACATCCTTTTTCATACCATGCCACCAGAACTTAGTACGAAGATCCTTGTACATTTTATCAGCACCAGGATGGATAGAATATCGAGACTTATGAGATTCGTCCATTACCATGGTGCGAAGATCGTCTTGTTTCGGAATCCACAAACGATCCTTGAAGTAGAGCAAACCATCGTCTTTCGCTTCGAGCTTATGCTCAAGTTGACGTGGTAATTCCGTACCCATCAAATTTTGTGAAACACAAAATTGCTGAGCTTGAAGAACACGGGATTGAAGATCAGATAGCGTTTGAACAGAATGAAGCTTGACTCGCTCTTTTCAACTAAGCGCATCGGCTACGCCATTCGCCTTACCAGGATGGTAGCGAATCTCGCAATTGTAATTGTTTTGGTCAAAAATTACCGAAGCAATTTAGTGATCAAATTAGTTAAGTGAGGTAGTGTGCTAATATTACGTGTGAAAAATGTGTTAACAAAATTAGTTATGAAAACAGTTTCAGGATACGGCTCGGGATATCGAACTGTATCCACAATCAAACAATGAGCAAAAAGGTAAAGGTTGACACGTGATGTACGAGGAAAGCCCTTGATCAATCTAGATCGCCGGCATAAAACCTCGGGAGCTGACAATCGTAGCTGCCTTGTTCTTCTATTGCTTCAAATATCAGGATACAGTGCAGGATGTGGTGCGGATCGACTACGTGTTACAATGCAATTCGAATACAAGTGTTGTGTGTAGTGTTTGCGATGAGCTAGAGAGAAAGTGTTCGAAAATGTGTAAGTTGAGTGCCTTAATCTGATCCGCCCCCATCTATTTATAGTAAAAAGAATGTAACTAACTATCCTATATAACCGGGATCCAACGAATATTCCTTAGCCGAACGTTGTAGACCTGGTCTTTCGGGTTCAACGTCTCTCCTTTAACAAATACGCCCGAGTCTTGAGGAGATGAAGTCCATTTGACCGTTAGCAAGTCCCAGTCTTTAACCTGCACGTGATTAATTCGATATACCTCAGGATATCACCCAGGATGTTAGCAATATCCCCGTCCAGTATCCTGATCGCAGATAAACAATTAAAAGCAGGATATAGCTCAAGATATGTATGCTTAGAAAATGAGCCATAACAATTGTCCCCAAATATATCGGTTGGTATACCAATCCAACGGATATACTTTTAGAGTTTCACCTCATAACTTAAGGTAATTAATACGACTAGACCCTTGAAATGACAGTGGTGCAACTTCCAAAGCGTTATTTACTCTTCACCCCCCTATATTCAGCCTATATTAACCGAGGGACTCCTCATTATGGCTATCCTTATCTTCAACCGGATATCAGGTACCTTCCTCTCTACCCTTTTTATTTTCCTTGTTTATATCTTCTTCTCTCCGATTGTGTTCTTCCATGGCGACCCGTACCAGATCGCGAATGGCAGACTCTGTTTCCCCCTTCTACAAATAAAATTTGCTTCAGAATCCTTCAAAAGAGGTGTATTCTTTCGATAATTCCGACATCGCGGCCCTACAAACTTCCGGTGCCTTTCCCGCCGGGACAATCTTCCGTCCATTCGACCGAGAGGTCCGATTGGATTTTTGTTCCGACGAATGGGTTTGCTTCTTTGCATATCCTTTTTCATTAGGGCTTCAATATCCATTTTCTCCCTTCATATCTCGCTTCTTTGAGCTTACGGGTCTGAGTTTCGCCCAAATCATGCCTATGGTTTGGCGTGTGTTAATCACCCTGGAGCAGATTAAGGCTCGTCATATGCCTGATCTATGCATCGAAGACCTTCCGATGGCCTACCGTCTAAGGTCACATGGTTCCAGCCGGTTTCTCCTTTTTTCTATTTCCAGCGATCCTCTCATTCTTAAGGCCACCAAGAATGAGGATAAATGGACAAGAAAATTCTTCTTTGTGAAAAGAGACTCCATTGATAAGGGTTTTGACCTCCCTAAAAGATGGTTGACTTCTGGTAGGACTTAGGGTTTTAGGAGTATCCCCAATCATATCCCAAACCTCCATCCTGAACCAACATCCTGATATGTTTATTTTTCTTCTTGCAGCAAACTTTAAAGAACTAGCTCCTCCTAGTGCTGAATCGGAAGGGAGAATAAAAGAGATCTACAAGCTTCCAGAGGGTGAGAGAACCTTTAACCTGTTACTCACAAGCTCAAGTCAAAGATCAAGTTCCAACATGTCCGGTAAGCATAATTTCAGGAATTATTTTTATATCAAATTGATTATTATTTTTAGAGATATAATAAGCTTAAAACGTCTTCCCATGGGTAGTGCCAGTTATTAACCTCGAAGGCTTCCAACTCGATGAGCTGGACAGTTATTCCAGCCTTGAACCTGTCAAGCAAGAATCTAACCCGAAGTCATCCGTTACACCAAAACCTACCAGTTCAAAGATCGCCACTGCTCCTAAAGCTCCCCCAGCATCCAGGACCCGAGCCTCCAGCTCCCGGAAAAGAAAGGAAGTTGAACCCTTTGCTCCACCCCACATGTTCCCATTCGAGAACCACGGGTTCACAGAATCCAGCACATTTATGATCGGCTTCCTTAACCAGGTTAGTATCCTTACCTATATCCTGCACCGTATGCTAAATAGAAATGTTCATTTAGAATAATGCCTGTTTCTTTACCTTGCAGGGCCTTGAACGCCTGATTTTCCTTTATGAAGACGCATGTGGCTCCAACGTCATGCTTGAAAGCCAGCTAAAAAAGGCCAAGGCCACCATTGCAGATCAAACAGCAATTGCCACCGCTAAATCAGAACACTATGAAGCTAAGTATAACGCTATGACTCAAGATCACCAGTCCGTCATCCAGAAGATCAGTCAGGAGGCTCAAGCTAAGTTTTACGCGGCCCAGGTTCAACACGAGCAGGCCATGGCTTCATACCGAGAGAGCCTCAAGAATTCCGTCGTGATCTCCCTTCTTCAGGCCAGGCTGAAAATGGCTTATGAGGCGATGGCTTTGGGTTTACAATGCCCTTCTTGGAACACCAAGGCCTGGGAGGCGAAGTTAAAAGATCTTGGGGGAAATCCTATGAATCCTCCTGCCAAATCTGCTGTGGAAGAGTCCGCCAAGACAATAGATGCCAGTGCTTCAAAGGATGTTTCTGAGAATGCTGGGGCAAATGCTGGAAAGAATGCTGGTGAAGAGGATGCTGCTGCAGATGCTGAGAAGAATCCCGAGGATGATGCTGGTACAAATGCCGGGAAAGAGGTTGCTATTCAAGAAGGTGCCGCCCCTTAGGCAGTGGAGTGGGCGATGATGGATATACGTGCTGAGGCCGGAGCCCATTTTTTTTAAATTTGATGGTCGTGGTTGTGAAAAACAATTTACATTTCCTGTCTTTGAACAATTTATATTTCCTGCATTAGAACAATACGATGACCAAAGGTGGATGGGTCCTAGGTTTTAGGATGAAGCCTTTGGTCATCGGTTAGTATAATCTGTTTTGAATTTCGTAGCGGTTGAAGGTAGACAGGTTTCGTTTTGAGATAAAACCTTCAACCGTTACGTAGGTATGATAAAAACTAATCGTGCTTTTGGCGGATGGGCCTTGGTTTAAGGTGAAACCAAAAGCACAACTTTTGACTTGTTAATAATATAACTATATTTTGACTTATTTGTTATTTCCTTGCATTACTTAATGTAACTCTTAGCTTTGTAAAAATTTTGTATTGTTATCTTATGAAAATATCCTGATCAATATGCTCAGCGATATATTATAAAAACATTTCAGATAGGACTTCCAAATATTCGTTCAACTTTGTAGAAAGCCTTTTAAAGAGTGAAAAACAATCCACTTTTCCAAAACCTGTTTTGATAATACTTAAATGATCAAAGTTTCAAACTAGTATTAGTTTCAAATATTTTAATCAATTATTCTGAGAAGTATTTTGAAAATATATTTTGAGAATATATCAGGATATTTAACCTATTACCAAACATAGTATTATCAAAAACTTAAACGATGTTTACAAAGGAAAGATCATACCAGGAATAGGGTATAACCCTATTATCAAACCTCAATCCCTCAGCAACGTTTTCCAATGAAGATGTCCCCTGTCTGAGACACTTAGTACATTAGTTCCGAGCCTTATCCTTTTAGCTTTACACCATTGCTTTAGTAGGAATGTCCCCTGTGTACAATGTCTTCAAATACTAAGAAATCTTCTGGATATCAGTTCCCATTGTATAGACAATTTTTCATGTTACAGGGGGAAAACCCAAGAATGTACTGGAGATAAATTCCTTGTATCCTGGGGAAAATCCCAAATTTTCGTGCGCTACAGGCGGGAGTGTATAAACCCCAAGACTTAGAAAGGTGAAAACCTTTAAACCTTAGAGAGTATGAAAATACCCTTTCGTGAGAGAGGGTGATCAATCCTCATATACCTTTAGGATTCAGGATATAGCCAACAGTAACGAAATTGTCAGCCACTTTTACATGGACTGGTCCCACCACCTTGAACTATGCCTGAATAACATGCGCTCCAGGCGGAGTGTTTAAACCCAATTCGGAAGAAAGGTGAATACCTTTAAACCTGTGAAGGGATCAGAATTCCTTATACGTGAGAGAGGGGGCCAATCCTCTAATCTTCCGAAGTATCTTGAGTGAGCATCCTGGAGCTATATCCTGGAGCATATACTGCAAAACATCCTTAAACTAAGGTGGGTGTTAGCTTGGCTAACACCCCTCCGATGCTTAAGTTAGTATTGGGTTTCAAAGAACAAATTAAACCAAACATATTTAAAAAAGATAGAATTCATACCATCCTGAGTTAGAAATTAAATTCTAAACTCACTTGAAATAAAGCTTAAGGTGTATAGCATTCCAAGATCTCGGTAGCATATCCCCTTCCATATTCTTTAGTCTATATGCTCCTTTCCCTGCTTTTGATTCAACCTCATATGATCCTTCCCATTTTGGAGCTAGCTTGCCATCGGCATGATTAGTAGTATTCTGAAAAGCCTTTCTTAACACCCAATCTCCAACCTTAAATCTTTCGGTCCTAATATTCTTGTTATATGCTCTGGATATTCTTTGTTGATATGCTGCCATCCTTAGCCTTGCTGCATCCCTTTTTTCATCTATAGTATCCAAATCCTGACTCAAGGCTTCAGGATTCTGCTCAGGATCCCGTAGGGTAGATCTTGCAGTAGGTATTGTCATTTCCGTTGGAATCATCGCTTCTGCTCCAAATACCAAGGAAAATGGGGTTTGGCCTGTTGCATTCTTTACCGTTGTCCTATCAGCCCACAAGACAAAGGGTAATTCTTCTGCCCATCTTCCTTTTTTGGCTCCAAGCCTCTTCTTTAAGTTATTGACAATTATCTTATTTGAGGATTCTGCTTGTCCATTCGCTTGAGGATGTACCAGAGTAGATGTTATCATTTTGATTCCCCAACTTTTGCAAAAGTCAGTAGTTCTCTTGCTTATAAACTGAGAACCATTGTCACAGATTATCTCGGCTGGTACTCCAAATCTGGTTAGGATATTTCTCTTTATGAAGGATACTACTTCCTGGTCTCTAACTTGAACAAATGCTTCTGCTTCAACCCACTTGGAGAAATAATCCGTCATTGCCAACATGAAAACCTTTCCTCCTGGAGCTTTTGGAAGCTTTCCCACTATATCCATACCCCACTTCATAAACGACCAAGGGGAAACAATAGGATGCAGCGGTTCAGCAGGCTGATGTAATATGTTACTATGTCTTTGACATGCGTCACATCTTCGAGCATATTCTGCGGCATCTTTTCTCATTGTCGGCCAATAATATCCTGTCCTTAATACTTTTGAGAATAATGACTTGCCCCTAATATGGTTGTTTTGGTCAAAAATCACACAAGGATAATGCAACCAAACTTTATGTAAATGGGGTATGATGCTTGGTTTGTAGAAAAAGTAAAGGATCACTTCAGTATAAAATATGCAAAGACACAATGATTTATACGAGGAAAAAGCCCTTGATCAATGTATGATCTCCGGCATAAAAAACCTCGGGTGATGGCAACTACCGATCACCAAACTTCAATATAAGAAAAATAGTTACAACTTTGGATGATAATGAGCTGAGTACAAGGATCACTATAGTTTCGAGTGTCTAAGCGTGTGAGAGTTGTGTTGTGTGTTCTTCCGAATGAGGAAGAGTGTTATATATACAAGTGTAGGTGACCTATTTTAGGTAAAAAGACTAATAATCAGCTCATTACCCCTTTAGAAATAAAAGACAATCTAGCCTAAATTGCCGCCCTTAAATCAAGCTAAGTTTCCATATCCTTTGCAACGTCTATCTTTGATTAAGCTCGTGCTATAATTGTGAAGACGCGTCCCTTGATTATGATGCTAAGAGCGTATCCTGCTAGATGTTCCTGCAAAATAATGTTGTATTACACGAAGGTAACTGTTAGCATGAGGATCCTTTTAATGGTCCATTATCCTGATCCTGAAGTCCTGCTGAGGATCACTGTCTGCCAAAGAAACAAGGATCACTGGTTAGGATCACGTATAAGGATCACGTATGATAAAAATCCAGCCCTAACAATTGCCCCCAAAATATAAGGAGTTTATTGTAAATAAATGAGTTATATTTTGCTTTGATCTTATCTGCAACGAATGACTCGGATAACTAGCCGTTAATATCGAACTAGCCGTTGCAACCCTTACGTCATAGATGTGACAATCCCTGCAAATCATGATTATAAATAGGAGATAGGGTTAGGATCACTCTGCATTTAAATTCGAGATATCTTCCCTTTATAATCGCTACCGAAGATTGACCAGGTATTCTCTTCTTCTCTCTTTCCTTTTTTCCTTCTCTTGCTCTGTTTTTTCTACTTTTACTCTGTTTCTGTTCCACCACGAGTATGTTGCTTCGAAATTCTCCACATAAGGATTCCAAGAAGAGCAGTCCCCTAAAAAGCCAAGGGATCATCAAGGACTCTCCTACGGAGAGATGTTGCTTTACTGATGCTCATGTAGACAGGATTCGTCATTGCTTTCCGGCGAATGCTGTTTTCAAATCTTTCACACCTACTGCTTTGAGCGACTTTGTTTCAGACGTCTGGGTGGCCTTTCCTGCTACTCCGTTCACCATAGGGTATTCGTATCCTTTTCCAGCCTTCACCCAATCCTTCTTTTCTTTAACCGGCATATCTTATATCCAAGCTATGCCGATGATCTGGAGGGTCCTGTATACCTTCGAGAGGATCATCGAGCAGAAGGGAATTGATTTGGGGATGGCAGAGTTGGCCGCACTTTATGATCTTACCACGTTCGGTTCTTGCCGATATCTGTTAAAACGGAAAGCTGGGGAGGATCACCCTGTCTTCAAGGTTACTAAGAATGACACAAACTGGAAGCGCCGCTTTTTCTTTGTTAGAAGGGATACCATCCCAGATGGGAAGGATCTGCCCAGGGAATGGGCCACTCATGGTAGGGTAGAGGATCCTGGAAGGATCACTATCAGACTTGTCTCTTACGATGAGGATCACTAACATCTTTTTTATTTTTTGTGCAGCTATATCCATTGCTTATCTTAAGTTAACCCCTGCTGCAAGAGAAAGAGTCTTAGCTTTTAAAAAGCTTAATCCTGAGGTCAGAAGTTTCCAAGTCACCGTCCAAGATTCACAGGAAGTATCCTCCGCATCTGCCACTATGTCAAGTAAGTATCCTTGTAAAAAGTAAGTTATATGCTAGATTGTTTAATTAGTAAGGGAACTTATCTTGTTTTGATTGTGTAGGTGTTGGGAAGTCTGCCAAATCTGCCAAGTCTGCCTCCAAGTTTGGGATAGATGATCTCACCAACGTCAAGTCTTCGAGGAGAAAGACTTCTGCTGCCAGTCCCTCCGCTTCAGCCCCTAAAGCATCCATTAGGGGTAAGGGAAAGAAGAGGAAGACTTCCGAGGATCTCCAAGGATTTCCCCTGATCCGCCAACAGTTACTTGACTATGTCAATGAGGTAGGGATCATTGCCCCTGTTGGTTATCTTTCTCTAATATCCTGCTTGTATATTCTGCCTTTTTTGAGGATCACTTGATCCTGAACTTACCTTTTTTCTCTTTTGCAGAAACTTGCTGAGATTGAGACCTACCTTGGCCACGTCGAGGATCAGGAGAGCCAAATCGCCGACTGTGACAACTCGACCTTTTGACTCGTATTTAATGCACGTTGACCTTGACCATTGACTTTGACTGTTTGACTTGTAACTGTACATGTTATGTGTTAATGAAACGTACTGTGTTATGCATATATGTGATTACCATTGCAATGTGAGTATTATGAAACAATTAGACATAGACTACTGATTAAACCACATAGTGCCTGACGAATCAGAGCTAGATTCGCCAACATCATCTCGACGAAACAGGAGGCCTGTCTCGTCAACCCTATCTCAACGAAACATTCTGTTTCGCCGGCCCAATCTCGCCAAAGCCCATTACGGGCCCAAAACGCTAACTCGTGTATATTAACATGAAACGACTTCTAGTTCACACCTTTGGTAAAAGTTAGAACCCTAGAACGCCCATCTCTTCTGTGTGACGGCAATCTTGTGTCTCCGAAGCCCCGAATCAATCTGATTGTTATCTTGTTCATTGTGGTAAGTGTTTTAACTCTTGCGTGATTGTTAGTTCGCCTATCGATTAACTATTTTGCTAGAAATTATAGGCTGATATTAGATGTTGATTATGCCATGATGGGTTGTTACTGATAATCTGAATAGGGTAATTGTGATATTGTGATCTCATGATCTAGGGTTCATGCTAGAGGTTGACTGTGTAATATGATTTGGTTAACGTAGCGATATACACGATAGTGGGTGAAAGATTACAGTATGGTACCAATGATTTTATGATGATTGTATGATGATTGACTCCTGTATGATTATGGTTGATGATTGATGACGGCAGTTAGCATGATTAGGGTTTCTGTAATTGACTGCATGATATCCGTAACTGACATGTTGACGTAACTGATACCTTAACGAATCTGAATGTTTGTCGAATCAGAATGTTGACGTAACTGAATGCTTGACGAATGTGAATGATTGACGAATGTGATTGTTTGGCGAATTAGAAGTCTTGGCGAAACAGAATTAGTTTCGCCAAGGATGATTGACGAATTTGAAAATGTGTTTCGCCAAAGGAGGTTTGACGAAACAGAATATGTTTCGCCAACCCTGTGTTTCGCCAATTGATGTGTTTCGCCGAACTGGATAACCTGCACAGTAATCTGATGTAATTCTGATGTAATTCTGTTAAGTGTTCACTGAGTTAACTAACTGATGTAAACGCTATGCATGACTGGTGTAATGTTGAATAGTGATGTGTACTACTTGATGATCATTGTTGATGCTTATACGTGAACTATATGAAATCAAACTGATTTGAATACGTGCATACTCTAGGACGCGATTGACTTTCTTTGAGCACTTACTTAGCATACCGAGCAAACCCAAGGTGAGTTCACACAGCCAAGGCATGGGTTCCCGGGTGGGGAATGGGATTTGATAGATTGTTATGCACACTCAGATGGTAGAACTTAACGAATACGAACCTACTAGACTAGTAACACTCATTGAACTGATCTTCGCACACCTGCCACGGGTTGGCCGCGATACTATGACATCTTCGCACACCTGCCTTTGGAAGGCCGCGAACTAAACTTACTAACCTTCGCACACCTGCCTGGGAGGCCGCGATACAAATAAACCTAGTCTAGAATACTTGGGAAGAACATCCCCTAATATCTTCGCACACCTGCCTGGGAGGCCGCGATGGAAATATGAAACATGAGATAAACGAACGAACTTACTATTACTCATACCATATTATTGCTGAACTGTTAACTGTGAACTCGCTCAACTAGTTGTTGACTCTCTGCTGCATGCCTTGCAGGACCTTAGGTACTTATGGAGCTTGCACTGGAGAAGCGGGTCGTTGTGGGCAAGGATCGTGGTTTCTACGTTGAACTATTATGACATTTAAAACTATTAACTAGTGTTGGATTATTTACTATGCTTCCGCTACACTTTGAAACTATGGTTATGTTTTGAACACCTATCGTATTGGATGTATGGTTTACATTTATTTTACTTGATATTAATTGCATGTTCAATATGATTGGTGGCTTGATCCTGGTCAGTCACGCTCCCAAGCGGTGGTACTCCGCGTGTGGATTTTGGGGGTGTGAAAGATTGGTATCAGAGCCATTGGTTATAGAGAACTTGGTTTTAATATGGGAAAATGTTTTTATTAAAACCAGACTATAACCAGAACAGTGCTCCCAACGATCCACAACGACGCTTCGCTCCACGTGCAAGACTCGACATCCTAGGTAATAAGGTTTATGTTTATTACCTGCTTGCTAGAACTGCTTAGAACTTTGCTCGTAGTATGCTTACCCTACTATTGCTCGCTATCTGTTACTGCTTGAGAACACTTATGTGCTTACACTCTTCTGTCATCGCACTATTCGCGAACCTTTCTCACTTATGTTGCCTTTGATGTGAAGATCAATGGCCGCACGAATTAACATGACTCAAGCCCAGCTAGAGGCTCTCGTTGCTGCGGCAGTTGCAGCCGCTCAAGCAGGTAGTATACCCTGCAGTATAGACTCATACTAGGGTCTTTAGATCCTACATTGACTCCCGTATTTAACTTCGTCCTATTCGTACAATAGGTCAACACGCGCAGCAGCCTGTCTGCACATTCAAGAACTTCATGGACTGTCGTCCAAATTCTTTCAGTGGCACCGAGGGGGCAGTGGGACTCCTCCATTGGTTTGAAAAGCTAGAGTCAGTATTCGAAATGTGCGAGTGCCCTGAGGCTCGCAAGGTCAAGTATGCAACTGGCACCTTGGAGGGAATAGCGCTAACCTGGTGGAACGCGCAGGTGCAAATTCTGGGGTTGGCAGCTGCTAACGCCACACCCTGGAACGATTTTAAGGAACTTATCAAGAGAGAGTATTGCACGCGTGAAGATATTCACAAGCTGGAAGACGAGCTGTATAACCTGAAAATGGTTGGATCAGAGATTGAAGCGTATACTAAACGGTCAAATGAGCTGGCCGTGCTGTGTCCAACTATGGTGGACCCTCCATACAAGCGTATTGAGTTGTATCTCAAGGGTTTGGCGCCAGAGATCCAGAGCCACGTAACATCGGCTAATCTTGACAACATTCAGGCTATTCAGCGCCTCGCTCACCGCATCACAGATCAGGCAGTGGATCAGAACAGACTGCCAAAACGCATCAGTGCTACCACTACTGCTACTACTACTCCAGCTACTACTTCTGCCACACCCAGCGAGAACAAAAGAAAGTGGGATGGGGATTCCAGCAAGGGATCAGTTTCGGTTCAGTCCCAGACACAGCAGCGTCGCACCAACGACCACCAGAGTCCGAGTCATCAATCATCGGGCAGTCAGGGTCAGAGTGGTTATAGGGGAACTCACCCGTGGTGTAACAGGTGCAACAAACACCACAGTGGAAGATGTCGCAGGGAACGTTGTCAAAGATGCCACAAGCCGGGCCATGAGGATAAAGATTGTAGAAGCTCGCGACCAGCAAACCAAAACCAGCAACTCCCACCGCCAGCTCCACAGAACCAGCAGCAGCAGCCACAGCGTGGAAACCGGGGATGTTTCCAGTGTGGGGCTGAAGGCCACTACAAACGTGATTGCCCTCAGTTGAACCAGAATCGCAACAACAACAACAACCAGGGCAACGGGAATAATAACAATAACAACAACAACGGGGGAAACAACAGCAATGGCAACGAAGCTCGGGGTCGTGCTTTTGTGCTAGGTCGGGGTGACGCAGTGAATGATCCCAATGTGGTTATGGGTAAGTTTCTTCTCGACGATATTTATGTTACTGTCTTATTTGATTCGGGTGCTGATACAAGTTATATGTCATTGAAAATGAGTAAATTGTTAAAACGTACACCAACACCCCTAAACACTAAACACGTCGTAGAACTGGCAAATGGTAAAAGTGTAGAAGCGGCACATGTAATCAAGGGTTGTAACATCGTACTGGCTGGTCAGACTTTCTCGATTGATCTTATACCCATAGTCTTGGGTAGTTTCGACGTCGTCATCGGTATGGATTGGTTATCCCAACATCGCGCAGAGATTTTATGCAAGGAGAAGGTTATTCGTATTCCTCGCTCTAGTCAGGAACCTCTCGAAGTTCAAGGTGACAAGAGTGGTGCTGTGGTTGGCATCATCTCTTTCTTAAAGGCGCAGAAATGTTTACGAAAGGGACACACTGCCATTCTGGCACTTGTCACTGACGCATCAGCAAAGGAAAAGAAGCTGGAGGATATCCCAGTTGTATGTGACTTTCCTCAGGTGTTTCCTGAAGATTTACCTGGTTTACCGCCTCATCGTCAAGTCGAGTTTCAGATTGAGTTAGCTCCTGGAGCAGCACCAATAGCCCGCGCACCGTATCGTCTAGCTCCAACTGAACTGGAAGAACTTTCAAAACAACTACAAGAGCTCTTGGATAAGGGTTTTATTCGTCCAAGCTCATCGCCTTGGGGAGCTCCAGTACTTTTCGTGAAAAAGAAAGATGGCACCTTCAGGATGTGTATCGACTACCGTGAACTGAACAAGGTGACGGTGAAGAACCGTTATCCTCTACCGCGTATCGACGACTTATTCGACCAGTTGCAAGGGTCGAGTTACTACTCCAAGATAGACTTGAGGTCGGGTTACCATCAGCTGAGAGTCCGGGATGAGGACGTCTCCAAAACCGCATTCAGAACTCGCTACGGTCACTACGAGTTTCTTGTCATGCCATTCGGGTTAACGAACGCGCCTGCCGTATTCATGGATCTTATGAACAGGGTGTGTAAACCCTATCTTGACAAGTTCGTCATTGTGTTCATCGACGACATTTTGATTTACTCCAAGAGTCAGGAGGAGCACGAGCAGCACTTACGTCTTATTTTGGAACTCCTTCGAAAGGAGCAACTGTACGCCAAGTTTTCTAAATGTGACTTCTGGCTTCGTGAAGTCCACTTCTTAGGCCATGTGGTGAACAGGGATGGGATCCATGTCGATCCATCCAAGGTAGATTCGATCAGGAACTGCCCTGCACCGCGTACACCAACGGAAATACGCCAATTCTTGGGTTTGGCGGGTTACTATCGGCGATTCATCAAAGACTTCTCAAAGATCGCTCAACCGCTTACACTGCTGACACAGAAGGGTGTCACCTATCGCTGGGGAGAGTCCCAGGAAACCGCTTTTCAGTACTTAAAGGATAGGCTTTGCAGCGCGCCTATTCTCTCATTGCCAGAGGGCACGGAAGATTTCGTGGTCTATTGTGACGCATCGATACAGGGGCTTGGTTGTGTATTGATGCAGCGGGATAAAGTTATTGCCTACGCTTCGCGACAACTCAAAGTTCATGAACGGAATTATACGACGCACGATTTAGAGCTGGGAGCTGTTGTTTTCGCGCTTAAGATATGGCGACACTACCTGTACGGTACCAGGTGCACGATTTACACCGATCACAGGAGTCTCGAGCATATCCTTAAGCAGAAGGATTTGAACATGCGTCAACGAAGATGGGTGGAACTACTGAATGATTATGAATGCGCTATCAAGTACCATCCAGGCAAAGCCAATGTAGTGGCTGACGCCCTTAGTCGGAAAGACACTCTACCTAGACGCGTACGAGCTTTGCAGCTCACTATTCAGTCTAGTCTTCCTGCACAGATACGAGATGCTCAAGTGGAAGCATTGAAACCAGAAAACGTAAAGGCTGAAGCTTTACGTGGTTCGAGGTAACAAATGGAACAAAAGGAAGACGGCGCCTACTATGTAACGGGGCGTATTTGGGTTCCACTTTATGGCGGTCTATGAGAGCTTGTAATGGATGAAGCTCACAAGTCCCGTTATTCGGTACATCCAGGGTCGGACAAAATGTACCACGACATCAGAACTACTTATTAGTGGCCAAGCATGAAGGCCCACATCGCCACCTACGTCGGCAAGTGTTTGACATGTGCAAGGGTCAAAGTGGAATATCAGAAACCAGCGGGTCTACTTCAGCAACCCAAGATACCGCAATGGAAATGGGAAGAAATTTCCATGGATTTCGTTACAGGCTTACCTAGATCCCAGCGCGGGAATGATACCATATGGGTGATCGTGGATCGACTCACCAAGTCTGCACACTTCCTGGCAATAAAGGAAACGGATAAGTTCTCCACTCTTGCAGACATCTACCTTAAAGAAGTTGTTTCGAGGCACGGGGTGCCCATCTCTATTATTTCGGATCGTGATGCACGATTCACGTCAGAGCTGTGGCAAGCGATGCACAAATCTTTCGGCTCAAAGTTAGACATGAGCACGGCATATCACCCTCAGACGGACGGGCAGTCTGAGCGAACGATTCAAACTCTTGAAGACATGCTCCGGGCATGTGTCATCGATTTCGGCAACGGCTGGGAAAAGCACCTCCCTTTAGTGGAGTTTTCGTACAATAATAGTTATCACACCAGCATACAAGCCGCTCCATTCGAGGCATTGTACGGGCGTAAGTGCCGGTCACCTCTCTGTTGGGCAGAGGTGGGGGATAGTCAGATTACGGGTCCAGAGATTGTAGTGGACGCCACGGAAAAGATTGCACAGATACGACAACGCATGGCGGCAGCGCGCGACCGTCAGAAAGCCTACGCGGATAAGCGTAAAAGGCCCTTGGAATTTCAGGTCGGGGACCGGGTATTGTTAAAAGTTTCACCCTGGAAGGGTGTGGTACGTTTTGGCAAACGGGGTAAGTTAAATCCGCGATATGTTGGACCATTTGAGATCAGTGAGAAAATCGGCAAGGTAGCCTACAGATTGAACTTACCAGCTGAACTCGGGGCAGTTCACAATGTCTTTCACGTGTCGAATCTGAAGAAGTGTCTGTCAGATGAGACCCTTATCATTCCTTTTAAGGAACTCACTATTGACGAGCGGTTGCAGTTCGTCGAGGAACCTGTTGAAATTACGGACCGGGATGTGAAGGTCCTCAAACACAAGAGAATCCCTCTTGTTCGAGTTCGTTGGAACTCCTGACGTGGCCCAGAGTACACCTGGGAACGCGAAGACCAAATGAAAGAAAAGTATCCCCAGATATTCGGAACCAATACAACCACTGCTGAGGCTGAAGCTACTACAACGGAATTTCGGGGCGAAATTCCAGATCAACGGGGGAAGGATGTGACACCCCAGGAAAACCAGTGAACGATGCAACCTACCTAGCTTCCTCAGTAAGTACTTACCAAATTTCGGGACGAAATTTCTTTCAAGTTGGGGATAATGTGACAACTCGACCTTTTGACTCGTATTTAATGCACGTTGACCTTGACCATTGACTTTGACTGTTTGACTTGTAACTGTACATGTTATGTGTTAATGAAACGTACTGTGTTATGCATATATGTGATTACCATTGCAATGTGAGTATTATGAAACAATTAGACATAGACTACTGATTAAACCACATAGTGCCTGACGAATCAGAGCTAGATTCGCCAACATCATCTCGACGAAACAGGAGGCCTGTCTCGTCAACCCTATCTCAACGAAACATTCTGTTTCGCCGGCCCAATCTCGCCAAAGCCCATTACGGGCCCAAAACGCTAACTCGTGTATATTAACATGAAACGACTTCTAGTTCACACCTTTGGTAAAAGTTAGAACCCTAGAACGCCCATCTCTTCTGTGTGACGGCAATCTTGTGTCTCCGAAGCCCCGAATCAATCTGATTGTTATCTTGTTCATTGTGGTAAGTGTTTTAACTCTTGCGTGATTGTTAGTTCGCCTATCGATTAACTATTTTGCTAGAAATTATAGGCTGATATTAGATGTTGATTATGCCATGATGGGTTGTTACTGATAATCTGAATAGGGTAATTGTGATATTGTGATCTCATGATCTAGGGTTCATGCTAGAGGTTGACTGTGTAATATGATTTGGTTAACGTAGCGATATACACGATAGTGGGTGAAAGATTATAGTATGGTACCAATGATTTTATGATGATTGTATGATGATTGACTCCTGTATGATTATGGTTGATGATTGATGACGGCAGTTAGCATGATTAGGGTTTCTGTAATTGACTGCATGATATCCATAACTGACATGTTGACGTAACTGATACCTTAACGAATCTGAATGTTTGTCGAATCAGAATGTTGACGTAACTGAATGCTTGACGAATGTGAATGATTGACGAATGTGATTGTTTGGCGAATTAGAAGTCTTGGCGAAACAGAATTAGTTTCGCCAAGGATGATTGACGAATTTGAAAATGTGTTTCGCCAAAGGAGGTTTGACGAAACAGAATATGTTTCGCCAACCCTGTGTTTCGCCAATTGATGTGTTTCGCCGAACTGGATAACCTGCACAGTAATCTGATGTAATTCTGATGTAATTCTGTTAAGTGTTCACTGAGTTAACTAACTGATGTAAACGCTATGCATGACTGGTGTAATGTTGAATAGTGATGTGTACTACTTGATGATCACTGTTGATGCTTATACGTGAACTATATGAAATCAAACTGATTTGAATACGTGCATACTCTAGGACGTGATTGACTTTCTTTGAGCACTTACTTAGCATACCGAGCAAACCCAAGGTGAGTTCACACAGCCAAGGCATGGGTTCCCGGGTGGGGAATGGGATTTGATAGATTGTTATACACACTCAGATGGTAGAACTTAACGAATACGAACCTACTAGACTAGTAACACTCATTGAACTGATCTTCGCACACCTGCCACGGGTTGGCCGCGATACTATGACATCTTCGCACACCTGCCTTTGGAAGGCCGCGAACTAAACTTACTAACCTTCGCACACCTGCCTGGGAGGCCGCGATACAAATAAACCTAGTCTAGAATACTTGGGAAGAACATCCCCTAATATCTTCGCACACCTGCCTGGGAGGCCGCGATGGAAATATGAAACATGAGATAAACGAATGAACTTACTATTACTCATACCATATTATTGCTGAACTGTTAACTGTGAACTCGCTCAACTAGTTGTTGACTCTCTGCTGCATGCCTTGCAGGACCTTAGGTACTTATGGAGCTTGCACTGGAGAAGCGGGTCGTTGTGGGCAAGGATCGTGGTTTCTACGTTGAACTATTATGACATTTAAAACTATTAACTAGTGTTGGATTATTTACTATGCTTCCGCTACACTTTGAAACTATGGTTATGTTTTGAACACCTATCGTATTGGATGTATGGTTTACATTTATTTTACTTGATATTAATTGCATGTTCAATATGATTGGTGGCTTGATCCTGGTCAGTCACGCTCCCAAGCGGTGGTACTCCGCGTGTGGATTTTGGGGGTGTGAAAGATTGGTATCAGAGCCATTGGTTATAGAGAACTTGGTTTTAATATGGGAAAATGCTTTTATTAAAACCAGACTATAACCAGAACAGTGCTCCCAACGATCCACAACGACGCTTCGCTCCACGTGCAAGACTCGACATCCTAGGTAATAAGGTTTATGTTTATTACCTGCTTGCTAGAACTGCTTAGAACTTTGCTCGTAGTATGCTTACCCTACTATTGCTCGCTATCTGTTACTGCTTGAGAACACTTATGTGCTTACACTCTTCTGTCATCGCACTATTCGCGAACCTTTCTCACTTATGTTGCCTTTGATGTGAAGATCAATGGCCGCACGAATTAACATGACTCAAGCCCAGCTAGAGGCTCTCGTTGCTGCGGCAGTTACAGCCGCTCAAGCAGGTAGTATACCCTGCAGTATAGACTCATACTAGGGTCTTTAGATCCTACATTAACTCCCGTATTTAACTTCGTCCTATTCGTACAATAGGTCAACACGCGCAGCAGCCTGTCTGCACATTCAAGAACTTCATGGACTGTCGTCCAAATTCTTTCAGTGGCACCGAGGGGGCAGTGGGACTCCTCCATTGGTTTGAAAAGCTAGAGTCAGTATTCGAAATGTGCGAGTGCCCTGAGGCTCGCAAGGTCAAGTATGCAACTGGCACCTTGGAGGGAATAGCGCTAACCTGGTGGAACGCGCAGGTGCAAATTCTGGGGTTGGCAGCTGCTAACGCCACACCCTGGAACGATTTTAAGGAACTTATCAAGAGAGAGTATTGCACGCGTGAAGATATTCACAAGCTGGAAGACGAGCTGTATAACCTGAAAATGGTTGGATCAGAGATTGAAGCGTATACTAAACGGTCAAATGAGCTGGCCGTGCTGTGTCCAACTATGGTGGACCCTCCATACAAGCGTATTGAGTTGTATCTCAAGGGTTTGGCGCCAGAGATCCAGAGCCACGTAACATCGGCTAATCTTGACAACATTCAGGCTATTCAGCGCCTCGCTCACCGCATCACAGATCAGGCAGTGGATCAGAACAGACTGCCAAAACGCATCAGTGCTACCACTACTACTACTACTACTCCAGCTACTACTTCTGCCACACCCAGCGAGAACAAAAGAAAGTGGGATGGGGATTCCAGCAAGGGATCAGTTTCGGTTCAGTCCCAGACACAGCAGCGTCGCACCAACGACCACCAGAGTCCGAGTCAGCAATCATCGGGCAGTCAGGGTCAGAGTGGTTATAGGGGAACTCACCCGTGGTGTAACAGGTGCAACAAACACCACAGTGGAAGATGTCGCAGGGAACGTTGTCAAAGATGCCACAAGCCGGGCCATGAGGCTAAAGATTGTAGAAGCTCGCGACCAGCAAACCAAAACCAGCAACTCCCACCGCCAGCTCCACAGAACCAGCAGCAGCAGCCACAGCGTGGAAACCGGGGATGTTTCCAGTATGGGGCTGAAGGCCACTACAAACGTGATTGCCCTCAGTTGAACCAGAATCGCAACAACAACAACAACCAGGGCAACGGGAATAATAACAATAACAACAACAACGGGGGAAACAACAGCAATGGCAACGAAGCTCGGGGTCGTGCTTTTGTGCTAGGTCGGGGTGACGCAGTGAATGATCCCAATGTGGTTATGGGTAAGTTTCTTCTCGACGATATTTATGTTACTGTCTTATTTGATTCGGGTGCTGATACAAGTTATATGTCATTGAAAATGAGTAAATTGTTAAAACGTACACCAACACCCCTAAACACTAAACACGTCGTAGAACTGGCAAATGGTAAAAGTGTAGAAGCGGCACATGTAATCAAGGGTTGTAACATCGTACTGGCTGGTCAGACTTTCTCGATTGATCTTATACCCATAGTCTTGGGTAGTTTCGACGTCGTCATCGGTATGGATTGGTTATCCCAACATCGCGCAGAGATTTTATGCAAGGAGAAGGTTATTCGTATTCCTCGCTCTAGTCAGGAACCTCTCGAAGTTCAAGGTGACAAGAGTGGTGCTGTGGTTGGCATCATCTCTTTCTTAAAGGCGCAGAAATGTTTACGAAAGGGACACACTGCCATTCTGGCACTTGTCACTGACGCATCAGCAAAGGAAAAGAAGCTGGAGGATATCCCAGTTGTATGTGACTTTCCTCAGGTGTTTCCTGAAGATTTACCTGGTTTACCGCCTCATCGTCAAGTCGAGTTTCAGATTGAGTTAGCTCCTGGAGCAGCACCAATAGCCCGCGCACCGTATCGTCTAGCTCCAACTGAACTGGAAGAACTTTCAAAACAACTACAAGAGCTCTTGGATAAGGGTTTTATTCGTCCAAGCTCATCGCCTTGGGGAGCTCCAGTACTTTTCGTGAAAAAGAAAGATGGCACCTTCAGGATGTGTATCGACTACCGTGAACTGAACAAGGTGACGGTGAAGAACCGTTATCCTCTACCGCGTATCGACGACTTATTCGACCAGTTGCAAGGGTCGAGTTACTACTCCAAGATAGACTTGAGGTCGGGTTACCATCAGCTGAGAGTCCGGGATGAGGACGTCTCCAAAACCGCATTCAGAACTCGCTACGGTCACTACGAGTTTCTTGTCATGCCATTCGGGTTAACGAACGCGCCTGCCGTATTCATGGATCTTATGAACAGGGTGTGTAAACCCTATCTTGACAAGTTCGTCATTGTTTTCATCGACGACATTTTGATTTACTCCAAGAGTCAGGAGGAGCACGAGCAGCACTTACGTCTTATTTTGGAACTCCTTCGAAAGGAGCAATTGTACGCCAAGTTTTCTAAATGTGACTTCTGGCTTCGTGAAGTCCACTTCTTAGGCCATGTGGTGAACAGGGATGGGATCCATGTCGATCCATCCAAGGTAGATTCGATCAGGAACTGGCCTGCACCGCGTACACCAACGGAAATACGCCAATTCTTGGGTTTGGCGGGTTACTATCGGCGATTCATCAAAGACTTCTCAAAGATCGCTCAACCGCTTACACTGCTGACACAGAAGGGTGTCACTTATCGCTGGGGAGAGTCCCAGGAAACCGCTTTTCAGTACTTAAAGGATAGGCTTTGCAGCGCGCCTATTCTCTCATTGCCAGAGGGCACGGAAGATTTCATGGTCTATTGTGACGCATCGATACAGGGGCTTGGTTGTGTATTGATGCAGCGGGATAAAGTTATTGCCTACGCTTCGCGACAACTCAAAGTTCATGAACGGAATTATACGACGCAGGATTTAGAACTGGGAGCTGTTGTTTTCGCGCTTAAGATATGGCGACACTACCTGTACGGTACCAGGTGCACGATTTACACCGATCACAGGAGTCTCGAGCATATCCTTAAGCAGAAGGATTTGAACATGCGTCAACGAAGATAGTTTTAAGATAAGGACATTACCAGAGTAAAGATCACTGACATCACCGGGATTCTTTGAGGATACTTCAATGTAAGGATCGCATGCTTACAGGATCATGTTCACATAAAGTATCTCTTTAAGTGAACAGCATTCCAGGCTCTTTGTAACAAGTTTCCTTCCATGGTTAGCAATCATGCCCCCTTTCCTGCTTCAGCTTCAATCAAGTAAGGGCCTTCCCATTTTGGTGCTAACTTCCCATCAGCAGGATTGATAGTGTTTTGGAATGCTTTTCTCAACACCATATCTCCGACTTGGAACTTCCTTATCCTAACATTTTTGTTGTAAGCACCAGCCATTCTTTGTTGGTAGCTTGCCATCCTTATCCTAGCCAGATCCCTGATTTCCTCAATAGTATCCAAATCCTGAGCCAGGATTGTAGCATTCTCTTCAGGATCACGAGCACTTGTTCTAGCAGTGGGGATCACCATCTCTGTTGGGATCACTGCTTCTGCCCCAAATACTAAAGAGAAAGGTGTTTGACCAGTGGCATTCTTGGGAGTTGTCCTATCAGCCCATAGCACATAAGGTAACTCCTCTGCCCATTTTCCCTTCTTGGATCCTAGCTTCTTCTTTAGATTGTTGATGATGATCTTGTTGGATGATTCTGCTTGGCCGTTGGCTTGAGGATGAACTGGTGTTGATGTTATCATCTTGATTCCCCAACTGTCACAAAAGTTAGTAGTTCTGCTTCCAATGAATTGGGAACCATTATCACATACAATTTCAGAGGGAATGCCAAATCTAGTTATAATGTTTCTTTTGATAAAGGATATAACTTCTTTTTCTCTGACTTGAGCAAAAGCTTCAGCTTCTATCCATTTAGAGAAGTAGTCAGTCATGGCAAGCATAAATACTTTTCCACCAGGTGTTTTAGGGAGCTTGCCAACTATATCCATCCCCCATCTCATGAATGGCCAAGAGGATGGTATGGGGTGTAGCAATTCAGCTGGTTGATGAAGGGTATTGCTGTGTCTTTGACAAGGATCACATTTCCTAGCATATTCTACAGCATCCCTTTTCATGGTTGGCCAGTAGTATCCTGTTCTAAGGATCCTTGAGAATAATGCCCTGCCCCCAGTGTGGTTTCCACAATCTCCTTCATGGAAGTCTCTCAACACTTCTTCAATTTCAGGATCCTCAATACATCTTAAATATGGTCCTGCAAGGGATCATTTATATAGCACATTATTTAAGATTGTAAATTGAGATACCTTGATCCTGAAAGCTCTAGGATTTTCTCCCATTGAAATCTCTCCGTGTTGCAAGTATTTCATGATTGGTGAGACCCATGATCCTGCATAAGATTGAGCTTCTTCACTAGGGATTACTGCAGTATCCTCTTCTATTTCCATGGCCACTTGATTTTCAATAGCAGGAGCCAGGATATGGATGATAGGGATACTTATGTCTTCTGGAATTTTTAAGGATGATCCTAAGTTGGCCAATGCATCAGCTTCCGTGTTATCCTCCCTTGGTACCTGTGTTAAGCTGAAAGAAACAAAAGAGAGTGCCAATTCTTTGACTATCTCTAAATATTTGGTTAGTTTTTCACCTTTAACAGCATAGGATCCATTAAAGTGATTGGTGATCAATAATGAGTCTACATATACTTTAAGATATTTTACCCCCATATCCTTAGCAATTTGCAAGCCAGCAATTAAGGCTTCATATTCAGCCTCATTGTTAGTTGCTTGGAACTCACAGGCTATGGAGTGGGGTATTATGTCCCCCTGTGGCGATTTTAGTAGTATCCCGAGCCCTGTGCCCTTGACATTTGAGGATCCATCAGTGTGTAGTATCCAAGGATCCTTGGTCTCATCCAGCTGTTGGACTTCCAATTCTGCTTCTTTTTGTAGATCACTACTGAAATCAGCCACAAAGTCAGCTAGTGCTTGGGATTTAATGGCTGTTCTTGGCTCATATCTTATATCATGGGCACTAAGCTTTACTGCCCACTTAGCCATTCTTCCTGACATCTCTGGTTTCCTGAGGACATTCTTAATTGGAAAGTTAGTTCTAACAACAATAGTATGGGTTTCAAAATAATGCCTTAACTTAGTTGATGCCATGATTAATGCAAGAATAAGTTTTTCGAGGTGTGAGTACCTGGATTCGGCATCAAGTAAACTCTTACTTACATAGTAGATAGGATATTGTGTACCTTCGTGATCCTTAACAAGGACAGCACTTACAGCGGTTGAGGATACCGCCAAATATAAGGATAACACATCTCCTTTTTCGGGTTTTGATAATGCTGGTGCTGAGGACATATATTCTTTAAGGGCTTGTAAAGCATTCTCATGTTTCTCAGTCCATTCAAACTTCTTGTTCTTCCTTAGGATATCGTAAAATTCTTTACATTTTTCTGAGGATTTTGATATGAACCTGTTCAGAGCTGCTATCCTGCCTGTTAGCCTTTGCACATCCTTAGCATTGGCAGGGGACTTGATGTTTACTAGTGCTTTAATTTGCTCCGGACTTGCCTCAATGCCCCTCTGAGTTACCATATATCCTAGGAATTTTCCTGCCTTAACACCAAAGTGGCATTTTGAAGGATTAAGCTTCATGTTATAATTATCAAGGATATCAAATGCTTCTTCCAAATCCCTTAGGTGATCCTCAGCTTTCTTTGATTTGACTACCATATCATCTATGTATACTTCCATAGTTTGTCCAATTTGATCTTTGAACATCATATTCACCAGCCTTTGATATGTTGCACCTGCATTTCTTAATCCAAAAGGCATGGCAATATAACAATACAAACCTGTTGGGGTCATAAAGGCTGTATCCTCTTGGTCAGATGGTTCCATCTGAATTTGTTGGAATCCAGATGATGCATCCATAAAAGTCAACAGTTCATGCCCCGCTGTTGCATCCACCATGGAGTCAATGTGGGGTAATGGGAAAGGATCCTTGGGACATGCCTTATTCAGATCAGTGAAATCGACACATACCCTCCACTTTCCGTTTTTCTTTTGGACAACGACCACATTGGCTAACCATTTTGGATACTTTACCTCTCTGATCATACCTGCTCGAAGTAGTCTCTCTACTTCTTCTTGGATAATGGCATTCCTTTCTGGTGCAAACTTCCTCCTTTTTTGATGGATTGGTTTGATAGACCTGTCAATGCCAAGTTTGTGAGTAATAATATCCTTAGATATACCTGTCATATCTTCATGTTTCCAAGCGAAGGTAGATTTTCTTCTTTTGAGGAAGGATATTAAGTCTTCTTTCATCTTGCCAAGGATCCCTGATCCGATGTAGATTTTTGATTCAGGATCGCTAGGATCCAAGAGGATTTCGTCCACATCTTGTTCCCTTGCCTCCAAGACATTCCTCGGAGGATACTGTAATTGCTATTGCTCCCTTGGCTTCGAGGTTGGCTTCATGGATGAGGTATAACAATCCTTAGCCTCTTGCTGATCACTGTCGATCTTGATTATCCCCCATGGGCTAGGGAGTTTCACACATTGATGATAGGTGGATGGGACTGCTTTCATATCATGTATCCAGGGCCTGCCAAGGATAACATTGCAACAAGATAAACAGTCAATAACACAAAATTTTTGATAATTATGTAATCCTTCCACGTAGATTGGGAGTTTGATGTCCCCCAGAGTTTTCTTCGTTTCTCCACTGAATCCTAAAAGCACGGAGGATCTTGGTGTGATGTCTGATTCTGGGATTCCCATTTTCTTCAGAACATCAAGCTGGATAATGTTCACTGAGCTTCCTCCATCGATAAGGATCCTGCGGACAAAATGGTTAGAGATAAAGAGAGTGATAACTAAACTATCATGATGAGGATCCTGAATGTTAATGCGATCATCCTCATCAAACGTTATCATCTTCCCTTCTGAGACACTTGATGTTCTAATAGGCCTTTCTCCATTATCCATTTTTGATTCCTTTGCATGTCTTTTGGCCGCCGAGAAGGATGTACCACAGATGTCTGATCCTCCGGAAATAAAGTTAATCACTTGTGCATTTGTCGGAGGTGCTGGAGCCTTTTCAGGGATCCTTTCAGGATCCTGAGTCCTTTGCTTTTTTCTTCCCAACAGTTCTTTTAGGTGCCCCTTGCTTAACAGATATCCAATCTCTTTTCTTAAAGCTATGCATTCTTCAGTTAGATGCCCGAAATCCTCATGGTATGCACACCATTTTGACTTGTCTTTAGTCCCGGATGGTTTATCATTCTTCCTCGGCCACCTAGCTTTTTCACCTAGATTCTGCATTGCAAGGATTAGTTCATGATTATCAACGGAAAAACAATATTCTGAGATTGGAGGATAATCTTCATCATCCTCTTCTTGGTCAACAGCATGCACATTCTGGTTCTCATTTCTATGGTAGGATTTGAATTTGTTGTTCTTGAAGGAGGATCCTTGCTTCTCCTGTTTTGAGGATCCTACTTGTCTCTCCTGGATCCTCTTGTCATCCTCTAGTCGGATGAACCTGAGTGCCCGAGTTCTTACTTCATCTAGGTTCCTGCATGGTGTTATAACAAGATCATCATAGAATAATGAATCCTTAAGCAGTCCCATTTTGAAGGCTTCAACAGCCGTAGCCATATCCAAGTTGGGAATGTCCAAGGATTCTTTGCTAAATTTAGTTATATAATCCCTTAATGATTCATTATGACTTTGAGTTACCCTATATAAATCACTGGTTAATCTTTCAAATTTTCTACTACAAGAGAATTGGTTATTGAATAAATTAACTAAATTAGCAAATGAAGTAATAGAGTAGGGGGGAAGACTTAGCAGCCACTTAAGAGCTGATCCAGTAAGAGTGGATCCAAATCCTTTACATAGGCATGCTTCTTTCAGTTTTTCTGGGATAGGGTTGATCTCCATCCTCTCCCTGTATTGTGCCATGTGCTCTTCTGGATCCGTTGTACCATTATACAGCTTCATAGTAGGGATATGGAACCTTTTGGGTACCTCTGCATCACAAATTGGTGGTGCAAAGCGAGATACCTTATGGCTTCCATCTGCAATCTCTGGGATAGGCTTGACTACCCCTGGAACACTTGAGATCATATCTTTCAGTTTCTGCAATTCCCTGGCCATAGCATGATTGACACCTGTATCCTGCATGAATCCATGGTTAGTGGTAGGATAATTATTTAAGGTGTTACCTCCCATTGGGTTCAAGTTAGGGAATCCATATTGCTGGGATTCTGGAACAACGGAGGGACCAGTGGAAGCAATGGTCTGCATTGGAATGAAGTCCCCTTGATGGACATCTAGACTTCCTGTTTGCAAACTTTTTAGGGATCCTGGCACCTGGAAGGATCCTGGTATCTGGAAGGATCCTGGTATCTGGGATGATCCTGAAACGGAGGAGGATCCTTGACCCTGGGATGATCCTGGAACAAAGTAGGATCCTTGACCCTGGGATGATCCTGGAACAAAGTAGGATCCTTGAAACTGCTGTGCTCCTGGATAGGCTCCCGAATTCATGAGGGATCCCATATGCTGGGGACAGGATCCTGCCGGCTGAAAGTGTGAGCCAGATGCCTGAGTCATTGCTGTCGATCCGAGGTGCAATCCTCTTGATTCTCCCATAATTTGCACGTCTGGAATTCCTGATGGCTGAGAAGTAATCATTGGAGTATCAAAGCTCAAAGACTTGGGCATTAGTGGGGAATGATCCTCTGCCGTTTTCTTCTGTCTTTTGAGATCTCCAATTTCCCTTAGGATCCTTTCATTAGTTTCATCCTGCCGCTGCATACGATCCTTCATCTGCAAAATCAAAGTAAATACATCACTAGTACTGGGAATATAAGAATTCATAGCAGAAGGAGATGGAGTTTTAGAATTAGTAGGAGTTTGTCTCTTCTCAGCATTCTTCTGGGATCCTGCCGGTGGTGGAGGCAGAATGTTCTGGGACGAGGTGACTGCAGACATTGCCGTGGACATGTTTTTCAATGATGAAGCCATGTAATTCTATGAAATGATTTCGAACAAAAGGTTTTCTTATGAATGAAGCACCAATTGCCCCACGGTGGGCGCCAAACTGTTTTGGTCAAAAATCACACAAGGATAATGCAACCAAACTTTATGTAAATGGGGTATGATGCTTGGTTTGTAGAAAAAGTAAAGGATCACTTCAGTATAAAATATGCAAAGACACAATGATTTATACGAGGAAAAAGCCCTTGATCAATGTATGATCTCCGGCATAAAAAACCTCGGGTGATGGCAACTACCGATCACCAAACTTCAATATAAGAAAAATAGTTACAACTTTGGATGATAATGAGCTGAGTACAAGGATCACTATAGTTTCGAGTGTCTAAGCGTGTGAGAGTTGTGTTGTGTGTTCTTCCGAATGAGGAAGAGTGTTATATATACAAGTGTAGGTGACCTATTTAGGTAAAAAGACTAATAATCGGCACATTACCCCTTTAGAAATAAAAGACAATCTAGCCTAAATTGCCGCCCTTAAATCAAGCTAAGTTTCCATATCCTTTGCAACGTCTATCTTTGATTAAGCTCGTGCTATAATTGTGAAGACGCGTCCCTTGATTATGATGCTAAGAGCGTATCCTGCTAGATGTTCCTGCAAAATAATGTTGTATTACACGAAGGTAACTGTTAGCATGAGGATCCTTTTAATGGTCCATTATCCTGATCCTGAAGTCCTGCTGAGGATCACTGTCTGCCAAAGAAACAAGGATCACTGGTTAGGATCACGTATAAGGATCACGTATGATAAAAATCCAGCCCTAACAATGGTTACCACAATCCCCTTCATGTATATCCTGAAGTACTTCTTTGGCTTCAGGATCCTCCAAGCACCTCAAATACGGTCCTGCAAGAGATTTCTTGTATAAAACATTATTTATAATAGTGAATCGTGATACCTTCATCCTAAATGCCTTAGGGTTTTCATTTTCGGGGATGTGTCCTTCCTTGAGATATCTCATGATTGGAGCCGTCCAAGATTTAGGATCCTCTTCAGGATACGCTGCTCCAGGATCCTGAATACCTGCTACTTCTTTATCCCGAGGATTCGTTGCAGGATACAAGACATGTAATATTGGTATTTGAGTTCCTTCTGGTATCCTGATCGATGATCCCAGATTTGCTAAGGCATCTGCTTCAGCATTATCCTCTCTTGGTACCTGTTCAAGTGTGAAAACACCAAAATATCCTGCTAATTTTTTGAGAATATCGAGGTATTCGATTAATTTCTCACCCTTAACTGCATAAGATCCATTAAAATGGTTAGTAATTAACAAGGAGTCAACATATACTTGCAAATTCTTGATACTCATACTCTTAGCCAATTCTAATCCTGCAATTAAAGCTTCATATTCTGCCTCATTATTAGTAGCAGGAAATTCACACCTAATAGCCTGGGGTAATATGTCCCCCTGTGGCGATTTTAGTAGTATACCTAAACCTACACCTCTTATATTGGATGCACCATCAGTATACAACGTCCATGATCCTGAAGATTCTCCTAACTGTTGAACTTCTAGGTCTACCTCATCCTGAATGTCACTACTGAAATCAGCCACAAAGTCAGCTAAAGCCTGAGACTTTATGGCATTTCTAGGTTCATATACTAAATCATAAGCACTCAACTTTACTGACCACTTGGCCATCCTGCCTGACATCTCTGGTTTCCTAAGCACATTTTTGACAGGATAATTCGTTTTAACATGGATCCTATGTGTCTCAAAATAATGTCTAAGCTTTTTCGATGCCATGACTAGAGCTAATATCAATTTTTCTAAATGAGAATACCTAGTTTCAGCATCTAACAAACTTTTACTAACATAATAAACAGGATATTGCTGACCTTCATGGTCTTTTATAAGAACGGCACTTACAGCATTCCCTGATACAGCAAGGTATAGGGATAGTGGTTCACCATTTTCAGGCTTCATCAATAGAGGTGCAGTTGAGAGATATCGCTTCAAATCCTGCAAGGCTGCTTCATGCTTTGCTCCCCATTCAAATTTCTTATTCTTCTTGAGGATATCATAGAATTCCTTACATTTTTCCGAGGATCTCGAAATAAATATGTTCAATGCTGCTACTCGTCCTGTTAACCGTTGAACATCCTTCATATTCGAGGGTGATTTTATATCCAAGATAGCTTTAATCTGCTCCAGGCTTGCCTCTATCCCCCTTTTCGTCACCATATATCCAAGAAATTTTCCTGCCCCCACTCTGAAATGGCACTTAGCAGGATTCAGCTTCATGTTATACCGATCCAGGATATCAAATGCTCCCTTGATATCCTGGAGGTGATCCTCAGCCTTTTTAGATTTCACCACCATATCGTCAATATATACCTCCATGGTGTCCCCTAGCTTATCTTTGAACATCATGTTTACTAATCTCTGGGATGTTGCACCTGCATTTTTCAAACCGAAAGGCATAGCAGTATAGCAATATATACCTGTTGGTGTCATGAAAGCAGTATCCTCCTG